>NC_061826.1:40778818-40789849 GCF_019202785.1 Penaeus chinensis | reverse complement strand
AGGGGCCGAAACACACACACACACACACACTCGCACACTCGCACACACACACGGCCGCTCTGGTGGTGGTGGTAGTAGAGGCCAGGTCGTTTTTGTAGGCTGTGTGGCTTGGCGTGGCGGCCATGGGGAGCGGCCAGACGCAGTCGTGGGCACCTGTGTTGACCCGTCGCGAGCACCGCCCCGCTCCTCGCTGTCACCCGTTCGTGGTGTTACTCGGCCGCAGCGCCTTCGTCGGGCTGGTGTGACGTCGGGAGGCTCTCTGGCTGACGAGGCCCCCGCCCTCGGTGAAGACGTGCGCGATGTGAACAATTATTGGTTTTCCTTCTCTCTGTTTTTTTGTTTTTTTTTTCTTATTCTCTCTTTTAACCTTTTTTATATTTCGTTTCTTTTCTTTTCTTGTCTTCTCTTTTATTTCGTTGATTTATTTTTATTTTTTTTTACATTTTTTTTTTGTTTTTTGTTTTTATATGCAGTATTGCTGGAATGTTTCTTTTCCGTTTGTGTATTTTTTTTTCTTGAAACTTTTCTTGTTTCACGATCTTTTTATTTGTTTTTATTTTTGTTCCATATTTCCTCGTTTTATTTGTTTGTGTTCACGGAAGGACTGCTTCGGAAAATCTAAAAGAAAAAAAAAAAAAAAAAAAAAAGGAAAATAAGGAAAAAGAAAACGCATGAGAACAAAACAAAACAAAACACAGAAAACCGAACGGAGGCCCAATGAACATCTCAAGAAGTTGGCAGCATCCAGGGCATCTCGCAGTGAATTTATAAGTGAAACATCTCTCGCGTATCTCGTGACAGACCGACCGCCGGCACCAAGGAGTCTGTGATGTGTTGTGGCGAAGGGGGAGGCAGCGAAGTGCAGTTTCCAGATGTGTCCCCCCCCCCCCCCCCCCTGTGACATCCCCCTCCCTTCCTACCTTCTCTCCCTTGCCCCTCACTCCCTTCGCCCGCTCTCCCTTTCCCGTCTCTTGACTTCCCCCTTCCCCTCTCCTTCCCCTCACCCTTTGTGGCCTCTCTCTCTCTCTCTCTCTCTCTCTCTCTCTCTCTCTCTCTCTCTCCTCTCTCTCTCTCTCTCTCTCTCTCTCTCTCCCTCTCTCTCTCTCTCTCTCTCTCTCTCTCTCTCTCTCTCTCTCTCTCTCTCTCTCTCTCTCTCTCCCTCTCTCTCTCTCTCTCTCTCTCTCTCTCTCTCTCTCTCTCTCTCTCTCTCTCTCTCTCTCTCTCTCTCTCTCTCTCTCTCTCTCTCTCTCTCCCGCTTCCTACCTCCCTCCCCCTGATTGAACCCCCTGTCGCCCCCCCCCCCCCCTCCCCCCTCCCCCTTTCCTACTAAATGACATCGCTTCCTTGTTCTTCTTCGGGTCTTTGTGTGTCCACGCTGTTCTACGCTTTGTCACTCCTGCCTGTTCTTC
The DNA here is from genome assembly GCF_019202785.1 of Penaeus chinensis. NCBI lineage: Eukaryota > Metazoa > Arthropoda > Malacostraca > Decapoda > Penaeidae > Penaeus > Penaeus chinensis. The sequence continues at coordinate 40,788,440 of NC_061826.1, read as the reverse complement.
CTCTTTGTCTTATTCTTGTGTCTGTGTGTGTTTCCTTGTTCGTCTGTGTTTATCAGATCCTGTTCTTCACTCCTCGTCTTGTTCGGGTCACTTTGTTTATGCCAGTGAGTCTGTTTTGTGTGTGTGTGTGTGTGTCTGTGTGTGTGTGTGTGTGTGTGTGTGTGTGTGTGTGTGTGTGTGTGTTTGAATGATTGTCACGTCTGTACTTCATTCCTCATCCTAAGTTCACGGAATTCACAGTTCGTTCTTCTCTTTCTCTCTCGTTTTCTTCTCCTCCTACTATTTTTTCCTTTTGCTGTCTGCCTCCTTCTTCTCCTCCTCCTCCTCCTCCTCCTCCTCCTCCTCCTCCTCCTCCTCCTCCTCCTCCTCCTCCTCCTCCTCGTCCGCACATTGTCTCTCCTGTTCTCCATTGCTCCGTCCTTCGTGGTCTAACATGTACCCCCGTGCTTGTCAACTCCTTGTTTTCCCTGTCAACTCGACCCTCTTGCCTTTCTTTATGCAACTCCACTTTTTAGCTACTAGTATTTCTCCCTTTTTTATTAATGTCTCACGTCTGCACCGTCATTTGTTTTGTTTTGTTGTTTTCCTTTTCTTTTCTTTTTTTCTTTTTTCTTTCTTTTTTTTGTTCTTCGACAAGATGGTCATGGTACAGCATCCTCCTGACTCTTCCTGTTGTCTTAGCTTAAGTGTTTCTACCTGGTACCTGTGTCGATATTTTTTTCACTCTCTCTCTCTCTCTCTCATTTATGTGTCCCCTTTTTCTTTCTGTTTTTTGTCACGCATTTTTTTTTTTTTTTTTTTTTTTTTTTATTCAAAGCTATTTTTATTTCACTGTTTATCTTTTTTTTCTCTCTATCCCTGTCCTCTATTTTAGCCAGATGTCTCCCCAGTTCGCCCGCCTTTTTTTATGTTGACACACCTGCCGTCTCCCCTCCCCCCCCACCCCCACTTTTCCCCTTCTCGAAATCCGCCTCGTTTTCTTCCCTCGTTTCCTGGTAACACCCTCGTAATGCAGGCTGCCTTCCTTCTTTCCTTCCTTCCTCCCTTCTTCTCTCTCCTGTGCCTCGTGTTCAGTAATTTCCTTTCCTTGTTCGTGTTTGTAGGGGCGTTTCACTCCCTCGTACGTGTTGTGTGGGCGTTCCCCTCCCACGTACGTGTTGTGTGGGCGTTCCCCTTTCCTCGTCCGTGTTGTGTGGGCGTTCCCCTCCCACGTACGTGTTGTGTGGGCGTTCCCCTCTCATGTACGTGTTGTGTGGGCGTTCCCCTCCCACGTACGTGTTGTGTGGGCGTTCCCCTCTCACGTATGTGTTGTGTGGGCGTTCCCCTTCCCACGTACGTGTTATGTGGGCGTTCCCCTCTCACGTACGTGTTTTATGGGCATTTCCCTCTCTCCGTCGCTCCCCCGCTCACCCCTATATTTCCGACGCACCCGATTCTTGGTTGCGTCGGGCGCGTCGGGTCTCGTTCCCTCCCCGCCACGAGGTTCACCTGGACGCCTCTTCTTCCCCGCCAGTGACGCGCAGACAGACCCTAGGTGTCGGAGGCAGTGCCGTGACCGCCTGCGAGCACGTGGCCGCAGATGAAGTGAAGTGTGGATATTGTGGTTCTCTCCCTTGCTTGAGAACGCACTTGAGAGAGACCTCTAAAAAAGGGCCGCGGAAAAGGCCAAATCTGATTATGTTGCAGTGTTTGTTTTCCAACTTTTGGTTATTAAATTTGCGAGTCGTGTTGTCGAGCCGCGACGGATTGTAAGTATGGTTCGCTTGTTGCTTGGTGTGTTAGATCCTAGATCATATTGCTCGTGATGTCATGCCGTGACATCATATGTCAAGGTGACAGCTGTTTGGTGACCCGGAGATAATAGCAAATGAGTGGAGTGAAGTCTTTTGCGAGGACCAGAAGAGGAAGTGACCAGGGCCTCTCTCTGTTTCTGACGGCGGCCGGGGCGCAGGGAGCATTTCGGGGAGACAAAGGACGGGCGCCCCTTCCCCGCACGCGCGTGTCCCTGTGCCAACGGAGGCAGCGCTCCCCGAGAAACGCCGCGGCGGCCCGGCGGTGCTTTAACCGAGGCCGATGCAAACCCGGCGGTGACTCAGAGAACACAGAAGTCCTTGTGTTGCTGCAATAACCTAATCGTCCTGCTGGTGTTGGTGGCGCTCGTTAAGCGGCGGGCGTAAATAAATAACACGAAGTAGACGGCACTGGAGTAGGACTCTCCCCCCACTCCCGCCCACCCCCGCCCCCCAACTGCATGCCCGTCATACATCTCCCGCTCAAGTGCATGATGCGTCGGGTGCCCGCTTTTTCGTGGAAGGTGACGTCACGCGGAAACGTTACTCGGGGGCACTTTGTTGTCGCGCGGGGCAGGGCCACGAGAACCGCCCTCCCCCCCTTTCCCCGCCCCGCCCGCACGCGCGCCCGCACCCGCACTGGCCCGCCGATCAGCTGACGGGGCCGCGCCGGGGCTCTAATTAGAAGGACGCGCGACGCCGCACTCAATCAGGGAGGGGGGGAGGGGTGAGGAGGAGGGGGAGGGGCGTCGCAACATGGTCGTCGCGTCGGGCGAGAGGCCGGCCATGCGGGGGCGCGTTATGTGATGCCCGAGCGGGATATGAGGGCGTTATGTGAGCCGTGGCCGAAGGTCTCGCACAGGCTCTTGATGAAGATTATATATATATATATATATATATATATATATATATATTTATATATATATTTGTATTTATATATATTTATGTATATATTCATAATTATATATATATATATATATATATATATATATATATATATATATATATATATATATATATATATATTGAGATACCGTGTGTTTACATGTATATGTATATAGTGTATGAATGTACTTATAAATTGTAGATGTTATATGTACATATGTACATGTAAGTATGTATATAAGAATGCATATATGTGTACAGACATACATAATATATATTATATATGTATATGATATGTATGTGTGTATGTATGTATGTTTGGACGTATGTACGTAGGTATGTAGGGTGTGTGTGTGTGTGTGTGTGTGTGTGTGTGTGTGTGTGTGTGTGTGTGTGTGTGTGTGTGTGTGTGTGTGTGTGTGTGTGTGTGTGCACAAACCAGGATATAACGGGGGCGGAAAGCCATGAGAAAGGACACTTGTTATTGTGCGTGGGAGTCACATGATGAGTTGATGGGCCGGAGGGGGCGTGGTGGGTAGAGAGAGGGAGGGAGGGTGGGAGGGAAGGAAGGGGGGTTTGAGGGAGGGTGGGAGGGAGGGAGGGGTCAAAGAGGTCGAAGGGAGAGAACTAGAGAAGAGAGAGAGAAGGAGAGAAAGAGAAGGCGCGCAATGCAAGGCGAGAGTACTGTCAAGAAGAGATGAAAATAGTGGAGAAAGGGTTGGGGGTAGGGGTTGGGGTAGAAGGACGGGGTAGGGGTCGGGGAGGGGAGGGTAGGCGGGGGGAAGGGAGGGGAGTGGAGGGGCCGTCGTGACATACAGTACAGACGGAACCGCGAGTGCATAATTAAAGTCGGGAGAGGAAAATGAGAGAGGGAGGAGAAGGGAAGGAGAAGAGGTACGGCGAAGGGAGTGAAGGGGAAGAGGCAGAGCGAAGGGAGGAAACGAAGGGGAGGGAATAAAGGCAGGGCGAAGGGAAGAAGCGAAGGGGAAGGGAAGGGAAAGGGAGGGGAGGGGAAGGGGAAGGGCAAGAGGTACGGCGAAGGGAGGAAGCGAAGGGGACGGAGAAGAGACCTCGGCGGAGAGAGGAAACGGTGGAGAAAGAATAAAGGCAGGGCGAAGGGAGAAAGGGGTGGGAGGGGGCGTGGCTTACAGGTGGACTCACTCACCGCCCGTGTCGTAGGTGCCCCGTGACTGAGGGCGACGCGGCCGGGGCGGATCCGAGACGCAGACGGGCGGGAGAGGAGGAAGGAGGAAGGAGGAGGGAGGAAGGAGGAAGGTGGAATGGGGAGGGAGGAGATGGAGGAGGAAGGAGAAAGGAGGAGGAAGGAGGGAGGTGGAATGGGGAGGAAGGAGATGGAGGAGGAAGGAGAAAGGAGGAGGGAGGGAGGTGGAATGGAGAGGGAGGAAATGGAGGAGGAAGGAGGGAGTGGGAGGAATGATGATAATGATGATGATAATAACAATGATAAGTGATAATAATGGAAATGATAATATAATAATAAGGAGGAGATGGATGAGGAGGAATAATAATAATATTGATGATGATAATAATAATGATAATAATAATAATAATAGATGATGATAATAGCAATGAATAATAATAATAATAATAATAATAATAATAATAATAATAAGATGAACAACAACAACAACAACAACGACAACAATAACAACAACAACATAAATGGGGGATGGAAAAAGAACGAGGAATATTTTTTTAATAATAATGAGGAGGAGATGGAGGAGGAATAATAATAATAATAATAATAATAATAATAATAATAATAATAATAATAATGATAATATTAATAATAATAATGGATGAAAAGGATAATAATAACAGTAATAATAATAAGAACGTAAAAGGGGGACGGAGCAGAACGTAGAGCAGAGAAATGACGTTCGTAGTGCGTGGGAGTTTTCCAAGACAGATAGGCCTATATGTCACGGTGAAAGAACACGAAGAACAGTGTGACAGGTTTAGGAATTAATGGTGGTTAAGACTTGAAGAATTTTAGAATGAATTATCGTGACGCTGGGTATAATGTAGGGATGCGGGTGACGTTCAATGTGGGGCGAATGTTCGAGACTGGTTTCGAAGCAAAACGAAGCGGATTAGCTTGTCGCACCGAGAATAGCCATTGTAATAAATGGAAGGGAAATTAGATTATAGATTGTCAATTATGATGATGTGGAGAAGAAGACGAATAGAAAGGATGATAAGTCAAGGGATGAATTTGTATATTTGGTGGTGATGCTCGGCTGGTGAGAGGTTTCAACCGTGAGAAAATAGACCGATAGATCCCCCGCTTGAGAGAAGGAAAATTGGGAAGCCAGTTGAACAGCGGCAGGAGGGGGTTGGGGGAGGGGGGAGGGGAAGGGGGGGAGGGGTTGACTTAGGTCCACCATCACTACCAACTCCATCACGTGACCCGTGGCAGCTACAGGAGACATGGATACGGTTCGAATTGCAGCGGTTCGATTACATCCCCCCCCCTCCTCCTCCTGCCCTTTCATCTAGCCCAATCCTTTCGACTCCCCCCCCCATCTCTAGGACTCCTCCCCGATCCCTACGAGTCCCCCCTCCCCCAACCCCTCCCAACCCCTAAATCCAGCTCCGCAAATATTCGCTCGCCCCCCCCCCCACCCCTCAGGGATCGTTTTCCCATCCCCCCTTCCTTTTCCTCCCCCTCCCCCCTTCCCTTTCCTCCCCCTCCCCCCCTCCCCCACGGGGTATAGACTGGGCATCCGTGGGCAAGCTTCTGTAAACAAATAAATACCCGGACGAGAACCAGAGGCCGCCGTTACCACAGTCTCGTCTGCCTTCCGCGGTCTTTGCCAGGGTATATTGCCTTCCCCTTCCTCGCTCTATTGTTTACCTACTGGGGCGAGAGTCCGGGTTACTTTCGGTGGTGGTGGTGTGTTTGTTTGTTTTTGTTTTGGACTGTGTGTGTGTGTGTGTGTGTGTGTGTGTGTGTGTGTGTGTGTGTGTGTGTGTGTGTGTGTGTGTGTGTGTGTGTGTGTGTGTGTGAATGTAAGGTATTCCGTGCGCCTTCTCTCTGACACCGACCAATTTTCCGGCAGATTCATTCCTCTCGCTCTCCGTCCCTTTCGCCCGTCCGCGTAATGCCCTCGTAACCCACATGCGCCCTCATAACCGCGGGCCCAGCCAGGAGGAGGAGGTGTCGACCCGGAGACGTTTATACAGCTGTGTGATCGAGACACCGACCGACTGAACACCAGGCGCCCCTCCCCTTTCTCCCCTCTCGGCCCTCTTCCTCTGCCCCCTCTCCCCTCCCCGCCCTCTACCACTGCCCCCCTCCCCCTCTCCCCGCCCCGCCCTCTTCCTCTGCCCCCCTCCCCCTCTCCCCTCCCCGCCCTCTTCCTCTGCCCCTCTCCCCCTCTCCCCTCCCCCTCTCCCCTCCCCGCCCTCTATCACTGCCCCCCCTCCCCCCCCCGCCTCCACCCTCAGCGGAAGGGATTTCTTGCGCCTTCCTGTACTCGTCGTCGAGGTTGGCGCCATGGCACACGCACGTACACACGCACACGCACTCGCAGTAGCACACACGTGTATATGCATGAGGGAGAGAGGGCGGATGGGTGGTCAGACAGACAGGCAGTGAGAGAATGAGTGAGTGAGAGAATGAGAGTGAGAGTGAGAGTGAGAGTGAGAGTAAAAGTGGGAGAGAGAGAGTAAAAGTGAGAGAAAGAGAGAGTAAAAGTGAGAGAGAGAGAGAGAGAGAGAGAGAGAGTAAAAGTGAGAGAAAGAGAGAGTAAAAGTGACAGAGAGAGAGAGAGTAAAAGTGAGAGAAAGAGAGAGATAGAGAGTAAAAGTGAGAGAGAGAGAGAGAGAGAGAGAGAGAGAGAGAGAGAGAGAGAGAGAGAGAGAGAGAGAGAGAGAGAGAGAGAGACTGAGGGACTGCATATCCCATCGTCTAAACTCCGCCTACGCCTTGGAATTGGAATAGAGAGGAAGAGAAGATAAAGGGGATGACAGAAGGGAGGAGGGGGGGGGGGGGGGGGGAGTAAAAGAAAAAGAGGAAAAAAGATGAATGAGAAGTTTGTCCCTCCACAGCTTACGCATGTATGGTGTGTGAGTGAGCTTGTGTGTGTGTGTGTGTGTGTGTGTGTGTGTGTGTGTGTGTGTGTGTGAGAGAGAGAGAGAGAGAAAGAGAAAGAGAGAGAGAGAGAGAGAGAGAGAGAGAGAGAGAGAGAGAGAGAGAGAGAGAGAGAGAGAGAGAGAGAGAGAGAGAGAGAAGGAGAGAGAGAGAGAGAGAGAGAGAGAGAGAGAGAGAGAGAGAGAGAGAGAGAGAGAGAGAGAGAGAGAGAGAGAGAGAGTGAGTTAGCGAGCGAGCGAGCGTATGTTTGTTTGTTTATGCGTGTATGTGTTTGTCTTTATGTGTGTATGTATGTATGTAATTTTACATAGTATCTGCTCCCAGGGACGCTGCTGGGCAAGGCCTGAATATGCCAGCGTGCTGAGAGGCCATTGACCATAAAGTGCCACTCATTAGGTCAACACAGCTGTGCTGGCACCCTCGTGGGAGCCCGGGGGGAGGCACCGTCGCTTTGTGCCAGCCTAGGGGGGGGGGGAGGTTTATAAGAATGTGGCAGCGAAGGTGTGTTATTCCTGGCGGCGGCGATAACGAGGACGTAGAAGGTGCATGCGTAATAGGGGCAGGAGAGGGGTCGGGTCAGATCCCGCTCTGGGCGATTTGCAGTGGCAGGGCGAGGAAGAGGAATGTGTCCGGAGGGTGATAGAGGGCAACGTAGCGCCTTCAGTCAAGACGGACGTAGTTCAGTATCCGTTCGGTGTTCGGATAATCGAGGGGGCTGATTGTAGCTTGATAAAGTAAGGACTTTTACGTCGTCTCTGTGAGTGTAGAGTGTAGAGGTCGGTATAGTGTATAAGGGTTCAGTGTAATGGTAAATGATGCAGGGTGTAGAATTTTGTGTAATGATTTGTGTTGTGGAGTGTAGAGGTCTGTGTAATGGTTCTGTGTAGTGTGTGGTGGTTTAGTGAAGAGATATGTGTAACGGCGAATGGTGTAGAGTGTGGAGATCTGTGTAAGGATTCCCTCGGCGGTGCGCTGGGAAGGAGAGCGAGGGTCGCAGGTGAGAAGCAGCGGTCGCCTCTCGCGGAGTCTGGCTGATGGGTTGCTCGTGCATCTTCCCGTCTCTCTCTCGCTCTTGTATGTGCTCTCTCTCTCTCTCTCTCTCTCTCTCTCTCTCTCTCTCTCTCTCTCTCTCTCTCTCTCTCTCTCTCTCTCTCTCTCTCTCTCTCTCTTATTACCTTTCTGTTCGATTCTCTCTATTCTTAATGCTTTTCTCTCCGCTTCTCCCTCCTTTCGCTAACGTCTGTAGTTTGAGGTCGAGTAGTAAAAAGTAAATGTGTGTGTGTGTGTGTTTGTATGTTGCAGTGTACGTATAAATAAAACAAACAAACGAATAAACAAACAAACAAACAAACAAACAAGGCGTAGGAGAGGCCATTATACCAGGGCAGGGCACAGGGAAAGCGATCACGAGTTCAGGTCGAGAAGAAGAAGGGGAAGAAGGAGAAGAAGAAGAAGGAGAATAATAATAATAATAATAATAATAATAATAATAATAATAATAATAATAATGATAATAACAATAATAATAATAATAATAATAAGAAGAAGAGGCTCGATGCTCCTCTTTCCGGGAAGATAAGGCGCGAGAGACCCGAGGAGGAGGAGGAGGAAGAGGAGGAGGAGGAGGAGGAGGAGGAGGAGGAGGAGGAGGAGGAGGAGGAGGAGGAGGAGGAGGAGGAGGAGGAGGAGGAGGAGGGGGGGGTGGCGGCGAGCTCCGTGACATCGGTGTCCTTTCACGTCGCCCCTGTTACGTCTCCGGGACGGTGGGGGGGAGGTAGGGGTAAGGGGGAGGGGTGGTGGGGGGGGAGAAGGAAGGGGGGAAAGAGACAGGATAAATGTGGGGGTGGGGGTGTTATTCTGTCTTTGTCCGTCTGTCTGTTTGTGTCTTCTGTCTGTGTCTGTCTGTCCGTCTGCCTCTTTGAATCTCAGTCTGCCTGTCCGTTTGTCGTCTATCTTTGGCTAGTCACGATCAAAGTAGAGATGATTGTTGATTTTAGTCATGCAAACGTATTCTACGCAACGGTCATTTGAAGAGAATGCTGTTATTCTACACAGTAGTCCTATAGTAAAACGAGAAAGCCGTACATTAATTTTTCTTAATATCTCAAAGAAGTAAAATGTCACGTACATATATACTCCTTAGGATATCCGAAAAGAAGGATACCACATACCAAAGAAGTATGCTACATACCACACATATCCCTTTTACTACAGCAGCCTGAAAGCCCTTTTGTCACTCTTAAAGAGAATTTTTAAGACATTGTATAAGACGTAAGGGTATGCACTACCCCCACCCCCCCCCTACGTGAGTTGTTTCGTGTTGCTATGCTGTTATGTAGAACCGTCATGTGGTTCGGGATGTCATTGGTCCGTGTTGAACCGCGGGCGAATTCCATGCCTGTCATACATTTCCAGAGGTTACGCTTTTGTCTAAGTAACGGTGTTGTTGTTGTTTTTGTTTCTGTTATTATTATTATTATTATTATTAATAGTAGTAGTAGTAGTAGTAGTAGTAGTAGTAGTAGTATCATTATTATGATTGTTGTTGTTATTGTTATTGTTGTTTTTAGTATTGTTGTTGCTGTTCTTGTTATTATTATTTTTGTTGTTATCATCATCATCATCAACGTTATTGCTATTATGTATATTTTTTCGTTCTTTCTTTTTTTTTTTCTTTGACATCTGTTGAGATAAGAATGAGTTCTGTGGATATCTCATTTCCGGATAGCCTCCTGCAGCAGTTTGTTTGCTCAGCCGCGAGTCCCCCGCCGCGACCGAGCGAGGACAAGCTAAAGAACACACACACGAAGGCCATTGTTAGTAAACGCGG
>NC_061826.1:40761318-40771318 GCF_019202785.1 Penaeus chinensis | reverse complement strand
GCGATTGTTTCAAGGCGAATCGGACTCCATAGAATTCTAATCATTATTGTCATTATTATTAGTTATACGCAGTTAATTTTGGAATAAGAAGGCGAAAAAATAAGGATAAGTATAATTGATAATGCTCCTCTTCCTCTGACCCCCCCCCCCCCCCCCCCCCCCCGCCGCCGCCGATGGCACCGATATGTGGGCCTGTCACGGCAACACGACGCGGGGCTTCCGTCAGGGCGCCGCCGCCTGACACGCCCACTTTTTGCACGCGCTGGCGGGTGGGTCGTTCGCATGGCGCCCCCGATCCCCCTCTCGCGCGTATTGTCACGCCTTTTTATGTGGGGGGGGGAGGGGGTATGTGTTCTTTTTACATACGTGATCACTTACATACATACGTACATGCGTACATGCATATATACATACATAAATACATAAATACATACTTACTTGTATATATATTTGCGTAAATTGCATACATTTTGTACACGCACGCTCAAACGCACTCCCCCCACACACACACGCACCACAAACATTATATTTGTATGTATATATGTATACATATAATCATATACACATATAAATAGATAAATGAATATAGAAACACATACCAAAAAAAACAAAGAAAAAAAAAGCAACAACAACGGCATGACCGCAAAGACACGATGGCGTTGCCCGTCTGGAAGGACCTGCAGCGTCCGCTAATCGCCGTCCGTCCGTCTCCGCAGATCCGCTCCTCGTCCGGGATTTGTTGACACGAGGCGGCGATTTCCCCCCCAAACACTCTGTCGGGGGTGGGGGGGTGGGGGAGGAGGGGCAAAGCGTTTGTTTAAGAAATTTTCGATTTTTTTGTCGATAGCGTTAGCGTTTATGGGAATTGGGTGGAAAGAATGAGGAGAGTGAGAGAGAGAGAGTGAGAGAGAGAGAGAGAGAGAGAGAGAGAGAGAGAGAGAGAGAGAGAGAGAGAGAGAGAGAGAGAGAGAGAGAGAGAGAGAAAACAAAGAAAAAAAAACTACAACAGGGATGGCAAGTGAGTGTTGACAAAGGACCTGCTTTAATCCCCGTCAGCCGAAGGAAGGTGAGGGGGGTCGGGGGTGGGGGTGGGGGTTAAGAAACCGAATAAGCCGGGGACTTCCTTAAGCCGGTCATGTCTTGCACACGTTCAACGGGATTAGGTGTCCCCCTCGCCCGTCCCTGCCCGGTGTCGAGGGGAGACGGATGGCGAGCCAGTTGGGGAGAGGGGAATGCTGCGGGCGGGCCGAGGGCGTGGGAGGGGGGGAGGGGGGAGGGAGGGGGAAGGCGTGAGCGGACGGTGTGCGTTTTAGCGGGGGAGGGAGGGGAGGGAAGGGAGGGAGGGGGTCGATTAGAAAGGAGTTGAGGATGTTTCCATTTTTTTTTCTACTTATTTTATTTTTTTACTTTTCTTTTCTTCTCTCTTCTTTTTTTTTGTCTTTTTTTCTTTCTGTTTTTTTTCCTTTTCTTCTTCATCTTTTTCTTCATCTTCTTCTTCTTCTTCTTCTTCTTCTTCTTCTTCTGTTTCTTCTTTTCAATGTGCGTATGGGAAGGGAAATGGGAAAATAGGAAAGATGAATTAAACATTGTATATAGTAGGATGCGACGCCTCGTAAAATGTATTATTCTTTAAACAAACAAAATTCATGTGAGAATGTAAGATTTTTTTTTTCTTTTGAATAAGGGAATGAGAAGGAAAATAGGAATTGCAGACGAGGGACGTAAACGTTTCCTTATTGTAGCTTTCGACGCCTCGTGAATTTCATTATTCTCTTAGGTACAGTTCAGTTCAGTGCCTTCCCTCTCCCTTTCTCTCCTCTCCTCCATTTCGTCCACCATCTCCCTCTAACTTTCCCTCAATTTCTCCCTCCCTCCCTCCCTCACTCCCTCCGTCCTCCCTCCCCTCAACTTTCTTTCTCGTCTAGTCTTTTCTTCCTTTCCCTCCATCTTCCTCTCCTTCCCTCCTTTTTCCTCCCTCCTCCTTTCTCCCTCTTTTCTCCTCGCCCTCCCTTTCCTTTCGCCCTTCCCCATCTCTCCCTCCCTTCCCCTTCCCTTCCCCTGTCCCCCTTCCCCCTTCCCCCTCCCTTCCCCCTTCCCCCTCCCTTCCCCTGCCCCCTTCCCCCTCCCTTCCCCTGCCCCCTTCCCCCTCCCTTTTCTCTCTCTTCCCCCTTCCTTCCCCTCCTTTCTTTTTTCTTTTTCCCTCTCTTCCAGTTCCCCCTACCTTCCTTTTCCCTTCTCCTCCCGTCTCTCTCCTTTCTACCTCCCTTTTACCTCCTTTTTCCCTCTCTTCCTCTTTCCCCCTCCTTTCTCACTCGCTTCCCCTCCCTCCTCTCTCCCTCCTCCTTACCTTTTCCCTCTTTTCCCCTTCTCCCTTCTCCCTCTCCCTCCCTCTTCTCCCTCTCCCTCCCCTTCTCCCTCTCCCTCGCCCTCCCCCGGACACGCCACCCACCTCTGTCGCGTGTCCGGCGCAAAAATAGACAGCACGTGCTCCCTGTCGCTGTTGCCCGGACTGCTGTTCCTACGACCCGGGCGCCGCCGGCCGCGACCGCTCCTCCGTTGACGGCGACTCAACACCAACAACACCATCGCGAAAAACACACAACACCAACAACACCAGCACCAACACTTTTTTTTTGACAGCTTAAATGATACTGAAATAGATACATAGAGGAATATATATATATATATATATATATATATATATATATATATATATTCTTTCTTTCATTTGAATTGTATTTTTTTGTGTGTTTTTGTTCGTATTTTTACTTTATTTGTTTATTTCATTTATTCGTTTCTGTTTTATTGGCGTTGGGATTGGCGAGTTGGTTTTCTTTTGCCTTTGGCGATTCTTGCTCTTTTCTCTTCTCTTTTCTTTTCTCTTCTCTTCTTTTCTTTTCTTTTCTTTTATCTTCTCTTGTCTTCTCTTCTCTTCTCTTCTCTTCTTTTATTTTATCTTCTCTTCTCTTCTTTTATCTTCTCTTCTCTTCTTTTCTTTTCTTTTCTTTTCTTTTCTTTTCTCTTCTCTTCTCTTCTCTTCTCTTCTCTTCTCTTCTCTTCTCTTCTTTTCTTTTCTTTTCTTTTCTTTTCTTTTCTTTTCTTTTCTTTTCTTTTCTTTTCTTTTCTTTTCTCTTCTCTTCTCTTCTCTTCTCTTCTCTTCTCTTCTCTTCTCTTCGTTGCGTTGTTGATATGATGACGATGGTGGTGGTGATGATGATGAGGGTGATGGTGAGGATGATGATGAGGGTGATGGTGATGAAGATGATGGTGGTGAGGATGATGGTGATGAGGAGGAGGACGGTGATGGTGATGGTGATAAGGATGATGGTGATGAATGCATTGATAGCGATGGTTGTAGTTGTTATTGTGATTGCAATAGTGATGAGGTTTATGGTGATGCAAATGAAGGTGTCATTGTTGCTGATCGTACGTTGTTTCTGTTATTTTTGTCATAGTTAATGGCATTTTGTTTGTGTTTTTGTTGTTATTGTTGTCGTGGTTTTATGATCTTAATTATCATCATCATCATCATCTTGTTGTTGTTGTTATTATAGTTACTGTTATCATCATCGTCATCGTCATCATCATCATCATCATCATCATCATCATCATCATCATCATTCCTTCTTTTATTATCAATTCATTATTGTTATTGTTATCATCATCATCACTGATTTATTTTCATTATTTTCAATATTATTTTATTATTGTTGTTGTTGATGTAGTTGTTGTTTTTGTTATTGTTATTACTACCTTTATTGCTGTTGTTATCGTCGTTGTTAATGTTATCAGTGTATTATATTTTATTGTTTTGTTGTTACTACTCCATTGTTACTATATTTCTTCTTATTTTATTTATGTTTTTACTTTTATTCTTCTTATTATTTTTATTTATTCTTCTTCTTATTATTATTATTATTTTTTTTTTATTATTATAATTGTTATTGTTATTGTTATTATTATTTTTTGTTATTATTATTATTACTATTATTATTATTATTATTATTATTATTATTATTATTATTTTTATTATTTTTATTATTTTTATTATTGTCCTTAATATATTTACCTCTCTATTGCTACTGTAATAAGTTTTGAAACGTTAAGACTGAAATCGCCTCGATCAGAGCGAGTTTCTGTTTCATATCATCATAATAATAAGAAATGTGCATAAATTAAGTAAAGAGGCGAGGGAGATTCTGGTCGCCAAGAGAAAAGTGGGAATGGGGGGGGGGGGGATCTATTCGTTGACTGAATGCAGAAACGGAGGAGATTCTGGTCAGCAGCGGGACAGGTCCATATGGGGGAAAAAGGTATTAGTTGATTGAAATCAGAAATAGCTAAGAGTCTGGTTACCGACAGAATAGTCAGTAGGGAAAAATATTATCGTAGACTGAATTCAGAGATAGTGGAAATCCTGATCGCCAACAGAAAAAAGTCATCAATAAAGAATTATAAAAAAAAACAAAAAAACTCATAGGCTGGATTCAGAAACAGCGAAGGTCCTGGTCACCAACTGCACGGCGCGAGTTGGCCTCCTGGTCCCCTGGCAGGTAACGCTTTATGCTCCGGGTCGCCTGGGAAGTCACAGCTGGGTCAGACGCGCAGGTCACCACCTTGGCGGCGTAGCAATAGGGTTTTTCGGCCTTTGGTGGGAAGATCGAAGGGCCGACGAGTGGCGATTTTTTTCCGTGTGGACTTTTTTCTTTTTCTTTTCTTTCCTTTTCTGCTTTCTGATTTGGCGCTTCCTTTCAGGCCTTGTTGCTTTAAACGTGTGTTGCCTTTCAGCTTGTAGAAGTGATTGAGAGGAAAGAGAACTCTGTAGAAACGCGTTTGGCAAAAGTGCGCCAGTGCCTTTGGAGAGAGCGGCGTCGCGAGCCCGACGAGCGCGGCCGTCTCGTGCGCCGGCGCCTCGGCCTCACGCTGGAGCGGCACCATGCGATCGTCGGAGGACAACGCGGACGATGAGTTCGTGTTCGTGGCCAACAAGGTCCTGACGGGGCCGGAGTGCCCTTCGGGGGACGTGTTTGCGGCCGGCGCCCGTGGCCCTCGCACCCTGCCGCGCCTCAACCACCTGCAGCCCATCCCCACCACGCTGGACCTGCAGCCGTCGCCCAAGCCGTGGCGCGCCGTGCACCCGCCCACCACCACCGCCCGCTCCAAGGTCACGCCCCTCCCGCCCGAGCTGATCGAGCTGCTGCCGCCACACCTTCGGGAGAACACGGTGCCGGACTTCAGCGGCTCCAGCCCGCCCCCCGCCGACGAGGCCGCGCCGGAGCGGCCGCCCCTCCCCTCCAAGTACTGCTCGGGCGACTACTACAACCTCGACGACGCCCCGCCGCCGGCGCCCGCCACGCCGCTCGCCAATTACGGCCAGCTGTCGGATCTCATTACCTCAAGTGCACTTAACGGCATTACCGCCACCCAGACCCACGCCCACGGCGGCAGGGCGGCCTCGCTCACCAGCACTCGCCCGCAGGCCCACGCCGGCGGCGCACAGGCCACGTCCCACACGGCCCCCGCCGCCCTCGCCCTCACCGACTCCGGCATCAGCAGCGGAGGCAGCAGCAACAGCAGCAGCTGCAGCAGCGTCAGCAGTCGGAGCAGCAGCAGTAAGAGCCTCCCGAGGGAAGGCTCGCGCACGTCGCTCTCAGGGCGCCCCCTGCACCCGCCCTCGCCCAAGTTCGCCCGCGCGACGCCCTCCCCAGCAGCGCCCGCGCCGGCCTCCGCGCCCGCCGAGCCGCTCCTGACGCGGGTTTCGTACACGGCGGTGCTGACGAGCGACGGGGAGCGCGCCTCCATGGTCCGCCGTTTGGAGGCTCTCACGCCCACGCCCTCGCCGCTGCTGAACACTTTCAGGGCTGCTCACACCCATTCGGAGCACCTCCCACCCGAGGCGCGCACACACACGCGCCACGTGGCCACCGCCCACTCCACTCTCAACTCGATGGGTCAGACGAAGTCGACGTCCTCAACGTCAGTGACGACCCACGCGCCCACGCCCTCCTCCACCCCTGCCCACACGCCCTCCCACACGCCCACCCATACCCCCACACACACCCCTACTCAGCGACGTAAAGTGAGGGGCGGCGGGGAAAACGCGCAGAGTGTGGGCGGCCAGGGACGGGCCAGCCCCTCCGTGCCCTCCTCGGCCGTCCTGGTCGCTCGGCAGGTCGCCGCGCCCAGGCCCTACACGTCGACGGCCTCGACGCCCACGCCTCCCTCTCCCCGCCCACAGTACCGGCAGATAAGCGGGCGGCCTCCTGAGATGGGCCCCGCCTCTCCGCCCTCGAGTCCGGAGCTGCGTCGGGCGTGGAACGTGGTGGGCGTCCCGGTGGTGTCGCCGACGGGCTCCTCCACCCCGTCGGGGCGCAGTCCGGCCCCGAGCCCCGTGCCGCGCCCGCTGCCCGCCGCCGCCGAGCTCGACTCCATCTACGATAACCTGGTGGTGCGACAGCCGCCGCTGAGCACGCCCACCCCGCGCTCTCCGCCGATGGCGAGCATCCCGCCCACCGCCCAGCGGATAGGGGCGGCCACGGGGCATCGCCAGGGGCCGCCCGCCACGCCGCCGCCGCGTAAAGTCTCGCAATCGCCGATCGTCGGAAAGCCCCCCTCGCCGCCCATGCAGCGCCGGGGGGCGTCCCGGTCGCCCACGCCGCCTCCCGCGTGGGCGCAGCAGGGCATTCCCCCGAGGGCTCAGTACGTGCCCTACTGCCCGCCCCCGGACGCCCACTGCGGCGGGTGCTGGGTGCCGGTTTGGGGGTCGTCCCCGCAGCTGTACCAGCCCCCAGGCTCGACGCCCGTGTATCCCGCCTACGTGTACCACGGGCCGCCCGCGGGCGTCATTTGTGAGGCTCGAAGCCGCAGTTGCGAGCGCCTCCCCGCCCGCCCGTCTCCGCCGTCGTCCCCGCGCAGTGGGCGGCGGTCGGCGTCTCCGTGGCGGGGGGGTTCGCCCTCGCCCGCCGGCGCCCGCCATTCTCCCTCGCCCGACCCTGTAAGTGGGCGGCCGCCGAGGCCAAGGCGTCCGCCCATGAGGAAATCCAAGACTGTGGAGGTGGGTTGCCTGGGCGTGGGTCTCCATCAGTCGTCGTCTACGCCCATGGGAGGACCAAGTGAGCCCACCCCTCTGCCGGCGCACTCGATTACATACCTGCAAGGGCCGCCCGCGCCCGGCGTGCCCTCGAACCACGTGTACATCCACGCCCTAAACCACCAGGGTGCTCCTCTGTACCGCAGCTGCGGCCAGGCGAGGCAGCAGCACATCCCCAGCTTCGACACCATCCACGAGCAGCTGGGCAAAGTGGCGAATGGGTTCCATGAGCCCGGGTCGTCCCGAGCGACTGACGCGAGCGCCGGCGGCTCCGGGCCGGGGGTTGCACGCGCGCCCTCCCCCGCGGTCTCGTCCTGTAATTCCTCGAGCCTGTCCGTAGTCTCGCCAGGAGTGTCCAGGCTGGAACAGTCAGAGATCTCAAAGCCAAAGGTAACGTACAAGTCCTCACTCTACAAGTGCATGAAAAATCTCTTGAAGCCGATACAGTAGTCGCCCCTGTATCTTGCATGAATCAACGTTTTCTGTAAGACGTGCCAGCACATTAGAAAACGCGCAGTTAGGGGAAACAAAAATAAAATGAAATTGAATGAAAAACCCGGACGAAGTATGATAGAAATCATTCTCACGATCTGTGCAAATGATCATTATTTTGACAGTATTACGAAACCACTATCAAATTATAGTCGTTATTAAGGGAGTCGGTCCTCCCTAAAGCACGTGACGTAAACAATATGGTTATGCTCAAGACCCACCATGTATCCAGAAGTAGAAGAGAAGAATGTTTGTGACACGAGAAGAAAACAGAATAGATACAAAAAAAAAAAAAAAAAAAAGAGGTAAGGAATTGGCTTGTTCATTCACGTGTTCCAGCAAGTAGTAATATCTGCATGTCTCCACTCAAAAACGCAGATGTTTTCGAATGTATTTCGTGACCCCGTTTATTCTGCTCACAGCTGTTTTCCTTATCCACACCCCTCCTACTTTGACCTTGATCTTCCGGTCTTCGCGCTGCTTCTGCTCCCACCCCCCATACCCCCCTGCTTGGTCCTGCTAACTGGTCAGGGCCGCTTGGGGGGAGGGGGTGGGTTCAGGGAAGTCTTGACACATTTTCTGTCTATCAGATCCTTGTGTCATAGACTTGGAGATCTGTTTTTACTTATTTATTGATTTATTTTGTGTGTGTGTTTGTTGATGGGGGGTATCGGTGTAAAAGCTTGTAAAAAAGTTCGAAGGTTAACCCCTCCGCTTTTTTATGTTTTATGGAGAGCGTAGATGCTGTCTAATACTAATATCTATAATGATTTTGTAAATGCTGTTTTAAACAGTGGAGTTGTAATGTTTGTTGCTAGATAGTTGTTTTTACATTTATACACTTCTGTATTTTAGGAGAAAAAAAGTTAAGTTCGAAATATATATAAAAACAATGAAACCCATTAGTAAGATTAGATAAAACTGCATTCTTGTCCAGCTAATCGTACCAAGAACATTCGGATGACTCCCTCACACCAAGCTTATTAGCCTGTGCTCTTAATACCCCACTTCTTTTCCTTTTAAAACCTTCTCAAGAGGACGACTTGACCCTCTTCATCCTCCACGCCATCGGGTTCATCAAGAGAGAGCTTTCCTAACCCTGCCTCTGTTGCGAGTGAAGTTGGATGAGGCCTAAACTAACCCTATGGCTATTTGAAGGACTGCTTCTGGTCTCCAAATCTTTATGGTGGAACGAAATCTCGATTCGGATTATCAGCAAAATCTTTCTTATAGACATATCTCAAATGTATGTGTGTGTGGTGTATTTATATATATATATATGTATATATATATAAATTCTATATATACAGTGTATATATGTGTGTATATGTATGTATGTATATGTATATATATACATACATATATATATATAAATATATATACATATACATATATACAGTGTTTACACGCAAAGTTTTACTATATCAAAATCACACAAGAACTTTGAGATTTTTTTCTATGTATATATATAAATAATGTGTGTGTATATATATATATATATATATATATATATATATATATAAATGTGTGTAGATATACACACACACATATAGATACAAAGAAAAAAATCAAATCAAAATGATTTAAGTGATTTTGATATAGTGAAATGTGGTGTGTAATCACCGTAGGTTTTTGGTCGTCGACACTTTATGCTAACCTGACAGCAAGTCGCAAGTATGGCGTGGGTAGTGGCGCGGCCGGGCACTTCACCCAGTTACCATGGTGCCATACGTCATGCCCCTCTTTCGCAAGCTGTCGCGTCTCTCTCTCTCTCTCTCTCTCTCTCTCTCTCTCTCTCTCTCTCTCTCTCTCTCTCTCTCTCTCTCTATATATATATATATATATATATATATATATATATATATATATATATATGGTATATGTATATTTCTCTCTCTTTCGCTCTCCTCCTCTTCCTTGAAGCTCTTGAGCCCAGAGCTGAGTCACCGCCACGCCGCCGAAGATGCTCCTCCTCCTCTACCTCTTCTTCCTCTTTCTTCTCCTCCTCCTCTTCTTCCTCCTCCTCCGTTTTTTCGTCCCCCCCCCCCCTCCCAGGCGGCGAGCGCAAAGGGAGCGAGATGAAAGGAGGAGGAGAAGGAGCGGGGATCGAGGCGAGATCATAGCGAGGCCTACCGATGACGGAGATTCTTCCCCGGAGCAGACGTCGCGACGGCGTTGAATCAGCGGCTAAACCCAGCGCTGAGCCATTTAAACTTTGACGCGGGGATGGCCGGCCGGGTATTTCAGTCCCTCCGCCGCCCCGGCATTTGCGGCCAGGAATTCGGAGTGGCTCTTGGGACTCCTGGTTGGGGAACCGATGTCCTCCTTTCTTCCTTCTCTTCTTCCTTCCTCCTCCTCACCTCCTCCTTCCTCCCCTCTCCTCCTCCTCCTCCTCCTTCCTCCTCCTCCTCCCCCCCT
>NC_061826.1:40753427-40761218 GCF_019202785.1 Penaeus chinensis | reverse complement strand
AAGTTTTCTCCTACCCTCAATCTCCCCCCTCCCTACTCAGCCCCCTTATTCTATTTTACACCCCCCCCTTCCCCTATAAACCTAGGACCACAACCACGCAAGGATTTTTCTACTGTTATTTTCTAAAAAATTATTTCTTTCTTTTTCTCTCTCTCCCTCTCCCTCTCCTTCCCCCTCCCTCTCTCTTTCCCTTTCCCTCTTTCTCTCACTCTCCCTTTCCCTCTTTCTCTCCCTCTCCCTTTCCCTCTCCCTTTCCCTCTTTCTCTCCCTCTCGGGCTCTTGTCCCTCGTTCTCGCCCTCTCCCTTTCCCTCTTTCTCTCTCTCTCCCTTACCCTCTTTCTCTTTTCTCTTCCCCCTTTTCTTCCTCTCCCCTCCCCCCTCAGCCCCGCACGACAGCACGACAGCTTTGCTCGAACACCCCGCCCAGCCGCCCATCCCGAGCACGCTCGCCCTTCTTCAAACTTTCAGCTCGCCATCAATCGCTCGCAGCCTGCTCCTTCGAGGTCCTTCTACAGCTGCTCTCTGTCTCTGTCTCTGTATATGTCCTCTCTTTCTCTCTTCCTCTCTTCTCTTCTCTCTCTCCCTCTCTCGCTCATCCTCTCATCTCTCTCTCTCTCTCATCTCTCGTCTCTCTCTCCTCTGTCTCCTCCGCTCTCTTCTTCTCTCTCTCTCTCAACAACCTCCTATCTTATCGAATCCCTTCCCATGAACTCCGTAAGACCTGTTCGAAAATCCTTCTCTGCGCCCCCCCCCACCCCAACCCACACCAGGCCAACGTGTCTCCTGGTCTTGTCTACGACTTCTGCACGACCTCCCATTCCCTCCTTTCCTCTGCCTCTCTACGCCCGTTTTTTTTTCGAAAGAGAGAAAAAAAGAAAAAAAAAATCCTTTCTATAACGACCTTCCAACAGGTCTCCCTTCTTTACGACTCCCCCCCCTCCCTCTTATCAGCCTCCGTGACCCTCCTTGACCTCGCTCTCCGACGACCTTTCCGGAACGACCTCCTTCCCTCGAGCCTCAGACCCGCTTTCCTGATCAACGGCCTCCTTCTCTCTCCCCTCTCCCCCGTCCGTCTTCGTAACAGCCTCTCGCAATTTCCCCTCTCTTCCCTCTCGTCCGTGTCTCGAGCATTACCGAAGACTTGCAGATGCGCCGCCGACCCTCCTCCTCCTCCTCCTCCTCCTCCTCCTCCTCCTCCTCCTCCTCCTCCTCCTCTTTCTCTTGTTTTTCTCCTCTTCCTTCTCTTTCTTCTTCTTCTTCTTCTTCTTCTTCTCCTTCTCTCTTCTGCTTCTTCTTCTTCTCTTCTTCTTCTTCTTCGTCTTCTTCTTCTTCCTTCAAGCTTCTTCTGTCTCCTCCACCTCCTAACACCTACACCGACACCTCCGCCCCCATTCCCCTCCCCCTCCCTCTCCTTCTCCTTCTCCTATCTCCTCCTCCCGCCGCCTCCCCCCCCCATCTTCCCCCTCCGCCTCCCCCTTCCTCCTCCTCCCCTCCTCCTCCTCCTCCTCCTCCTTCTCTCGCATCCAATCTCGTATTTTAACACCCCGTTTCGGCCTTCCTGCCTTTACCGCCATGGTCCCCAAATGTCTTCCTTCTTACTATTCTTTCCTCGTTATTTTTTTCTTTCTCTTTTTACTTCTTGGGCGAATATTCCGAGAAGCAATAATTTCTACTGGGTCCTTCGCTTGCTTTCTCTGCTCTCTTCTCTGCTCTCTCTCATCTCTCTCTCTCTCTCAATCTCTCTCGTCTCTCTAACCATTTATCTTCTATCGTCTCTCCATAGCCGGCTCCACGGTCCTCGTCTTCTCTCTCTCTCTCATCTCTCTCTCTCTCTTTATCTTTCTCTTTTCTTCTTTCTCTTTCTCTCTCTCTCTTCTAATCCTCTCTCATCAGTCTCTACGCCCGCCAGGGCCCATGACAGTCCCTCTTCAGATTCCCTCACCTCCATCTTTCACACTATTACACCTCCTCTTCCTTCTTCTTCTTCTCCTGCTCCCCCCTTTCCCTTTTCTCCCTCCCCCTCTTCCCTCCTCCCCCTTTTTTTTCCCCTTCCCTTCCCCCCCTCTCTCCTCCTCCTCCTCCTTCTCCCTTTTTCCCCCTCTCGCCTCCTTCTTCTTCTTTTCTTCTTACCTCTTTCTTCTTCTTCTTCTTCTTTTTCTTCCTTTTTTCTTTTTCCTTCCCCCTTCCCTCCTTCCCTTTCTCCTTCCCCTTCCCCTTTCCCTCCTTCTTCTTCTTCTTCCCCTTCCCCCTTCTCCTTTTTCCCCCTTCTCCTTCCCTCCTCCTCCCCCCCCTCCTCCCCCCCTTTCCCCCCTCCTCCTCCCCTCCTCCTCCCCCTTTCCCTCCCCCCCCCCCCCCCCGCGGGCCGGGGAGAGCGCCAAAAGAAAGAAAATTTGCAACATGAATAATGTGGCGACCGGCCACAGAGGGGGGCCCTTTTTCTCCTTGCAGCCCCGTGTCTTTTTCCGGGGAAATCCCTATCTCAAAGGCCCCTTCCCGCGGTGTCCTGGGGGGATCCCCGGGGGGGAATGCCTCTCCTCCCCGGGGGGCATGCCCCGGGGCGCTTCTCTCAACATTCCTTTTTTCCTCGTTCTGTTTTCGTTTTATTTTTTTTTTCTCAAACTCTTTCTTTCCCTCCCTTTTTTTTTTCCGCCCGGGCGCCCCGGCTTTTTCTCTCCTCCCTCCCTTCCTTTAAACATACTTTATTCGCTCTCCCCCCCTCTCCTGCCTCTCCTTATTTTAAATCCCTCCCTCTTCCTTTTTCCAAACCCCCCTTTTTTCCCCCCCCTCCCAACCCTCTCCATCTTCCATTTTTTTACCCCTTTTCCTTCCTGTTTTCATTTTCCCTCCCACCCCCCTTCCCCCCCTTCCCTTCCCTCCCCCCCCAACTTCCCCCAATCCCATCCCCCCCCCCACCTCCCACCACCCCTTCCCTCCCTCCCTTCCCTCCCACCTCCCTTCCTCCCCCCTGAATTTCCCTTCAACCCGAGCCTCTCCCTGCCTGGCGTCCAAAGGGGATTCCATGGCAGCTGTTCTGTGGCGTTCGTTCTTCGTTTAAGAGGCCAGGGGACCAGCTTCGTCTTCATTACCAAGTGCAGGCGCGGAAAAACCCGGTTTTGGTTTCCCCCCCCCCCTTCCCCCTTCCCCCCCCCCCCCCTCCCCCCAGCGGTAGGATTCCTTTGAAAATAGGGAGAAAGAGAAAAGAGGGGAAGAGAAAAGAGAAAAGAGAGAAAAAGGGGAAAAGAGAGAGAGAGAGAGAGAGAGAGAGAGAGAGAGAAGAAAAAAGAAAACAAAAAAACGTATATCCAGAATACAAGGTTCTATCGTTTACAGTCTAGGAGGGGGGGAAAAGGGGGGAAAGGGGGATTTTAAAAAATTAAAAACCAAACCGAGTAAAAACCAAACCTGTAAAACCACCAAAACCCAACCCCCCTTAAGCGTCCTTCAAACGCCGTTTTCCCAAAATAACCAAAACATTAAAAAAATTCCTCCCCTTTCCTCCCTCCCCCCCTCTCCCTTTCCCCCCTTTCCCCAACCCCACCACCTGCACTCTCCCTCTCTCCCTCCCACTCCCCCCCCCTCCTTTCCCCGAACCCGATTTTCCGTTTTTAAAGGCCTTTCCTCCCGGGCCCCAAAATTCCGCCACACAACAAGGCGTTGGAAATCATTTTGCCCCCTCCCTCCCCAAAAGGCCTTTTTTGGGGGAAAACCCCCCCCCCCCCCCGCGCCCTTCCCAAGTGCCACGCACATTGTTCTTGCCCCGCCGTCGCCCCAAGTGCCCCGTGAAAAACACATAAGTGAAAAGCAAAGTGTGATTTTTGGTTTTCATATCTGTATATTTATAGGGAATGTATGGAAATGAATCTATGCACGTACCATATGTGTGTGTGTGGGGTGTGTGTGTGGTTTTTTGTGTGTGTTTGTGGGGTGTGTGTCCAAAGGACCTTGGCCGATTGACGACAGCGGCGGGCAGGGAACGGAAAGCACGCGCGTGTCCCCCCCCCCCCCCCCCCCCCCCTCGCGCTCCCACAATTTCCCCAGTCTCTCCATGACCGCCGCCAGAAATCCCGGGCCAAACAAGGGCACAGCTGGAGGGGGCCCAAAAAGAAGCCCACAGACTCATGGGGGAAAGCCGCAGCCGGAACCCCTGTGCTCGGGGACGCTTCTGGGAAACGTCCCCCTTTAAACAGGGCCGGCCCCCAGAAAACCGGAGGGGGAAAGGAAAGAGAGGGGGGGAAGAAAAAAAGAGAGAGAGAGAGAGAAAAAATAAAAATAAAAAAGAAAATTGAAGATTTTGGGAAAAAGAAACATCATATAAACAAGAAGACAGAGAATGGGAGAAAAACAAAAACAAAACAGAGAATAGGAGAAAGAGAAACGGAAATCAACCCAAAAAAAACCCGAAAAAACGTCATGGCCAAACGTCACAAATAACCACAGGCATAAAATAGGTAGCAACACGGAGAAAAGACACCGATATCCAGCCCCCATCCCTCTCCCCCCCCCCCAAAAAAACGCCACGCACACAAACCAATCAAAACACACACCAACAGGGGGTAAAGGGGAAAACCACACTATCCACCTCCCCCTCCCTCCCCCCCCCTCCCTCCCCCCTCCCTCCTCCCTCCCCCCCCCCTTTCCCTCCCTCCCCTCCCTCCCCCCTCCCCCTTTCCTCCCCCCTCCTCCCCCCCTCCCCTCCCTCCTCCCTCCCTCCCTCCCTCCTCCCCCCCTTTCCTCCTCCTTCCCCCCCCCCCCGCCCCCGCCCCGTTCCTCCCATCTCGCCCGCCCGCCTGACCACTTTAATTTTTGGCCAAAACGGGCCGTGCCCCACCCGGCCGCTAAAGGGTGGGGGTTGGGGGGGGGGATGTGCGCATGGGGGGGGGGGATAGGGGCAATGGGGGGGGTTTTTCGGGTTTCCCAAAAGGAAAAACAGATAAGATAGAGGGAAAATAGATAGATAGATAATAGAAAAGAGAGAGAGAGAGAGAGAGAGTGAGAAGAAAAGGAGAGAGAAGCGAGAAGAGAAAAGCGAGAGAGAGAGAGAGAGAGAGAAAAGGACAAAAAGAGAGAGAAAATAGAAAAGAAAGAGAAAAAAAGAGAGAGAAAAATGAGAATGAGAAGGGAAAAAATTTGGGGTTTGAAAAGGAACTGAGGCGACGGGCGGGGGGGGGGGGGGGGGGCAGGAATAGAAAAGGACAGACAAAGGATAAAACAAGGGATAAAGAAAGGGAAATAGGCAAGAGAAAATAGGAGTTCCTTTTTTGGGCGGGGGAGCAAAGGACAAAGAAACCCGATTTGGAAAAGCAACAAAAAAGGTGCAAACAGAATGAAAAGGAGGGGAAGGTTTGGAAAACAAACAGTGAAGCGGGAAAAGGATAGCCCAATGAGAAGAGGGATGAAACGCGGGTGATTTTTGGGAACAGAAAAGGAAAAAGAGAGAGAGAGAAGAGGAGAAAGGGGAGAGAGAGAGAGAAGAGAGAGAAGAGAGAGAAGAGAGAAGAAGAAAAGAAAAAAAGAAAATTAAAAATTTGCCCTGAAATTCCTAAACCCCAAACCCCCCACAAAAACAAAAAAACCAACAACAACACAACAACAGCAACAACAACAATAATAAAAAAAAAAAATAATGGGGGAAAAATGAAACGCAAACCGGCAAGCTGTCATCGGAGCACTAGGAGTACAAAAAGGAAACAAAAGGGAAAAATCAAAAAAATTTCCGGGAAAAACCCCACCGAACGGCAAAAAAATCGCTCGGGGAAGGAAAACGCCCACATCCTTCGAAAAGTTTTAGCAAATTAAATAAAAATGACTCCCCAAATGGGCCCCAGAACCGGGGTTTGGGACCCGGGCGCAAAGGGGGGAAAAAAAAAAATAAAACCAAAGAAAACTCAGAGAAAATAATACAATCAAATAAAAAAAAGAAAAAGAAAAGTACAATCTGTGATATATCCCTCCGTACCCCAACCCCACTCCACCAAAAAAAAAAAAAGGAAAAAAAAAAAAAAAAAAAAAAAAAAAAAAAAAAAAAAAAAAAGCCATCCCCCCCCCCAAACGCCCCCCCAATCCCCCCACCACAACGGGGGGGCTATTCCCCCCCCGGGCCCCGGAACCCCCCCCACCGCTAAAAAGGGGGAGGGGGGAGGGGGGGAAAAAAACCACCCTCCCCCCGCTTTCCCCCCCAAAACCGCGGGAACATTTGCCGATCGCCCCCTTTAAAAATTTCCGGCGGGCCCCAAAGCCCGAAAGTCACCGGGTTAAACCCGGGTTTAGCCTAACCCCCGTTCATCACGAGGGTGGCGCATCGGGGAATTTTTAACACGGGCAGTCGGGAAACCCCGTGCGGGGCAAAAAGCGTACCACTGATAAAAGGGGATTTTTTTGATTCTGCCTTTTGCTTCTTCTCTCTCCCCCTCCCCCACCCCCGTCTCAAAACCTTTTCCCCCTCTCCTTTTCCCCCATTTTCTCGTCTCTCCTCTCTCAATCTTTTCCAAACTCCCCCTTCTCTCCTCTCTCTCTCCCTCTCCCCCCCAACGTTTAAAAAATGCAAGTATCAACCACCTTAATAAAACCCCGGGGCCCTCGCCCCCCCGCCCAAGTTTTTACCCCCCCTCCCCCCCCATGGGGCGTTTCCCCCCAAAATTTTTCCCCCCCCGAGGGGAACGCTCCAAACCCCACCCCCCCCACCCCCCCCTTTTCCCCCCGAGTTCTCTTTAAAACTTTCGAGAAACTAAGGGGAAATGAACCCCTCCACTAACCCTTTCCCCCTTCCTCTTTTCCCCCCCTCCCCCCTCCGGGCCCCCCCCCCCCTCTCCCCTCCCCCCCTCCCCCCTCCTCCTCCGCCCCTCGCCCACCCTCTTCCCCCCTTTTTTCCTCCCCCTCGTCTCAAATTTTCGCCTCCTCCTTTTTGCTTCCCCTCGCAAAGCCCCCCCCCTCTCCTCGGTTTTCTCCGTCCTCTCCCCAAACCCCTTCATTACTACTTCCTTTATCCCCGCCCGTTCTTTCTTTGTCGCTTCCCCCTCTCGGGTTCTTTTTTTTTTTCCCTTTCTCTCCTCTCTCCGTCCTTATTTTTCACTACTTTCTTTATCTACTTTTTATCTTTTGTTTCCCCCCATCACCCTCTCTCTCTCTCTCTCTCTCTCTCTCTCTCTCTCTCTCTCTCTCTCTCTCTCTCTCTCTCTCTCTCTCTCTCTCTCTCTCTCTCCCTCTCTCTTTCCCTTCCCTTCTTCTCTCTCTCTCCCTTTCCTCTCTCCCTCTCTCCCTTTCCTCTCTCTCTCTCCCTTTCCTCTCTCCCTCTCCCCATTTCCTCTCTTTCCCCCGCCCCCTCTCTCTCTTTCTCTCTTCTCTATTGTTTTTTTCCCTCGCATCTCCTTCCCTCTCCGTTGCCTGACAGCGTCCCTATCGCCTCCATCACCGGTTAACGAAGTCGCATCTCCGACTGTCACCGCCGCCGCCCACCGTCCGCCGCCCATCGCTCACCGCCCACCAACCCCCTCCCTCTCTCCCCCCTTCTCCCTCTCCCTCTGGCCCCCCTCCCCCTCTCCTCCTCCCTCTCTGACCCCTAGCCTTCCCCCTCTTACCCCCCCCTACCCCCGCCAACACACACGCGGACACACATATCAATGAGCGACAAACACGCCCGCATCTCCTTCTCCTATCCCCGCCCCTCCCCGCCCCTCCCCTCCCCTCCCCTCCCCTCCCCTCCCCTCCACGCACCCCCTACCCCTCTCTTCTTTCCACCCGCCCACCCCGCCCGCCCAGTCTTCTCATACTGCTAACGATTTTTAGAACCTGCAT
>NC_061826.1:40735927-40750927 GCF_019202785.1 Penaeus chinensis | reverse complement strand
AGAGAGAGAGAGAGAGAGATTACTCCCCGCGACGACAGCATTGTCTACGAGGATGCAACACACGCTGTGACGAGGAATTGGGGAGACAATGGAAGACTAAAAAGATGTACCAAGAAAGATCAAGTAAATACACAGGAATACTTTTTTATTTATTTATTTATTTACGAACGTGTGCAAGGAATGATACAGTTAAGTTGTAGGTGAAGGAAGGATGAAGAGGATGAGGAGATAGGAAGGGGAGGAGGAGGAGGAGAAGGAGGAGAAGGAGGAGGAGAAGGAGGAGGAGAATAATGATACACAAACAAACAACCCCCCCCCCAAAAAAAAAACGTCATTTACTCCAGCGAAAACTACAACAGAATACAACAAAACACAACAACAGCAGTAGCGAAAGTCTGCTGCTTCTGAAACTCAACGCGGTTTCCTAAATCACGGAACAAAACAAGGGGTAGGGGGGGGGGGAGGGGGAGGGGGAGGGGGGGGGGGGGGGGGGAGGGGGTGCTCTCACCTCTCCCTCCCTACCCCCCTCCCCTCAAAAATGAACAACGGGGGTCCGAGCCGGAAAAAATACCTTTGTTCCAACAACGAAGACCAATAAGGAGGTATGGGACAACGGCGAGGAGGGAAAGGGAGGGAAGGGGAGGGAAAGGGAGGGAAGGGGAAGGAAGTGGAGGGAAATGGACGGAAAGGGAGGGAAAGGGAGGGAAAGGGAGGGAAGGGGAGGGAAAAGAAGGGAAGGGGAGGGAAAGGGAGGGAAGGGGAAGGAAAGCATGGGATGGGATGGGATGGGGGGAGGAGGAGGCGAGGGAAAGATGTGGAGTGGAGGGGAGGAATAAGAAGAAAGAGGAGGAGAGGGAAGAGAAGAGAAGGGAAGGGGAGGAAAGAGGAGGAGAAAGAAGGGAAGGGTAGGAAAGAGGAGAAAAGGAAAGAGAAGGGAAGGGGAAGAGAGAGAAGGAGAGAGAAGAAAAGGTAAGGCAAGGCAAGGCAGAGAGCAAAAGAGCGAAAAAAAAACACACATAGGAAGAGAAAAAAGAGACGTAAAGGGAAGAGAAGAACAATAAACGGGGGAGGAGAAAAGAACCAAAGACCGTAAGAAAGGGAAGAGAAAGAGGAAGAGAGGGGATAAAGAAGTGAGGGGGGAGGGGGGGGTGATCTGTAAAGGCCCTTGAAGGGATAATGTTAACGACGCCAGAACACGACTCGGGAAAGAAAATTAGACGAGGGAAGGGGGCGAGGAAAGAGTAATTAAGAGACAATAAACGATAAAGGCATCCCGGCGTCTTAAGTGGGGTAAAAGGAAGGAAGAAAGAGGAGAGGAGGCTGATGAAGAAGGAGAAGAAGAAGGAGAAACGTGTAATAAAAGACCCAAAAGAAGACGAGACAGGAGGAGGAGGAGGAGGAGGAGGAGGAGGAGGAGGAGGAGGAAGTGAACAGGGAGGAAAGGAAAATGGAAAATGGGAGGGGAGGGGAATAGGGGTACGGTAAACGGAGGAGGGGAAACGGGATGGCAAATGAGGAAGAGAGGAGAGAGGGGAAAGAGAAGAGAGGGGAGAGAAGAGAGAGAGGAGAGAGGGAAGGGAGGAGCTCGAGCTTCCGCCGCCGAATCCAGCAGGCGGGGCCCACTCTCAGCGAAGTGCGATTAGCAAGAATCCCGCCAAATACCACGTCACAGCGGGGAGACAAAGATCGCTGATACTAACGCGGTGATAATTGGTACTAGTAGTAGATTCAGAGATTGCGGATGTTCTCGTAATACTAGGAGAATCAAGAACAGAAGAAGAAGAGGAAGAAGAAGAAGAGGAAGTGAAGCAGCAGCAGTAATAGAATTAGTAAGAATAAAAGTTCTCGTAATGGCCCTGCTGCTACGACGAGCACTACTACAAATAAAACTATTTTATCACCAAACTCTTTTCCTCCTCAGCCTCCAAGCCACGCACTGCCCTTCCCCCTCGACCACCAGGCCGCACACAGCCCCTACATAGACCTCAGCCACGGAATACCTCCCTGGGCAGCCCCCGCGGCAGGGCACGCGCCCCTCCCGCGCGAGGGCCAGCCAGCCAGGCGTCGGCGAATCTGCCTCCTTCACACGCCTCTGTCCTCGGGGCGGAGGCGAGGCGGCCCCGCAGCGCCCCCGTGCAGAATGCATTAGGCGGAGGAAGGGCTTAGTCCCGGCCGATAAATTCCCGCCGTGGCAAAAGAAATACGCGCGGCGCATAATCCAGCGGCGACTCGGGAGCAGGGGGTTCAGGGCGCGAGAAACACACGGCCCAAACAACCGCCGGCAATAAAGCGTGATGAATGTTGCCTTGTAATAGACGACCTGCAGATGCGCCCCTCCCCTTGCCCGCCCTCCCTCCCTCCCTCCCCAGGTGTGCCACCGGGAACACCTGGCACTGCCGTTCCTCCCAGCGGCTCCCTCCCTGCCTGTTCACGCGCTTCGAGAACATTCGCGAGGCGCGCCCGCCTTTAACTGGCCCGTAAGGAACTACGACAAATTGTTATCTCAACGGCACGGGAGACGGCAGACGCAACCCCGCCAGCCGGCATTCCATTATCGGAAAAACATCTTCATCATCCGGGCAGATGCAAACCCGGGCGAAAAGGGGTCCCGAAGCCTGGGGGAGGGGGGGGGGAGGGGAAGGGGCAACTACCCGCCGTCCGCACTCTGATTATCGGAATGATGGTGATCAGTGACATTGCCTCCCCCCTCCGCTGCCCCTCCCCGCACGCTGGCCCTTCGCCCCCCCCCCTTTCCCCCGGCCTTTATCCGCGTTTCCCGATGTTTTAATTAAGCCGTGCAACTCTCCTGCGGTGCCGGCCTATGGCACTCCGCTCCGGCATCGTCCCTCGATTTTTTCCCTACTCCTTTCCCTCACTTTTTTTTTCCCCTCATCTCTCTCGTTCAATAATCTTTCTCTCCTTCCTTCCTCTCCCTTTCTCCCCTTTTTCTCTCCCCCCTTTCACCCTTACGACGCCCTGACAATCGCCTTCACGAGGACGGCGTTCGAGTTACTCATCCCCCCTTTCTCCTTCCTCTTCACTCTCTCTGATTATTGCTTCGATCCTCTTCTCTCCCTGTGGCTTCCTCCCCCTTTCTCTTCTTGTTCTTGTTCGCGATCTTCCTTCATTTTTCCCCTCGGTCCTTGTTTATTCTCTGTTTATTCTTTCCTCGTTCTATCCCTGTCCTTGCTAAATATTTCCTCATTCTCGTCTCGTCCTTGTTTGCTCTTCTTTCACATTCTCTCTTTGTCCTCATTCGTTCTCTCCTCTCATCCTCTTCCTTCTCCCTTACCCCGCATTCCTCTTCCCCCGCTGTCCTCTTCTTCTTCTTGCGTCCCTCCTATTCCCCTCTTCCTCTCACCACCCTACTATCCCACGTGTCCGCTCCAACTCGCCGGGTTAATTCTTCCCCACCCACGTCCCTTCTTTATCACTCCCCGATTTCTTTAAATCCTCCCCAATTTTCCCTTACGAAGTCGCAGCTCCCTCCAGCCACCCCCCCTTTCTTCAACCCTTTCCCTCCCCACCTTTCCTCCCCTTCCAACCCCTGATATTCCCTCTTCTCTTCTCTCCCCCCCACCATCCTCGTTCTCCCTTTCCAATCTCCCCTCTCCTCTCCCTTTCCCTTTCCATCCAACTCTCCTCTCCCCCCAACAATCTTCCATCCCCTTCCAACCCCTCTCCTTCCCCTCCCCCTTCCAACCCTCTCTCCCCTCCCCTCCCCTTTCCTCTCCCCCCCTTCCACCCCCAAACCCTCCTACAACCCAACCTAACCTCGCCCCCCCCCCCTTCCCCGGATGCCCCTTGAGCGGTGCCCCGGAGTAAACAATGCCCCCGTGACGCGCCATTGAGGAGGATCGCCCCCTGTAAACTCCTCCTTTTCATCCTGCTCAAAACCTCCATTACTGCTGCCGACACTTAGCCGTCTCGCATGCAGTGGGCGGCCTCCCCCCCCCCCCCCCCCTTCGCCCCCTCCCTCCTTTCCTCTCTCTCTCTCTCTCAATCTCTCTCTCTCTCTCTCTCTCTCTCTCTCTCTCTCTCTCTCTCTCTCTCTCTCTCTCTCTCTCTCTCTCTCTCTCTCTCTCTCTCTCTCGCTCTCTCTCGCTATTTCGCTTTCACTCATTCCTACCTCTCTCTCCTTCCTTCCCTCCCTTTTCCTTCTTCCCTCTCTCCCTTCCTCCCTCCCATCTCTCACTCTTTCCCCCATCCGATCTCTCTCACTTTCTTCCTATCCCCATCTATTCATATCTCCCCCTCCCTCTTCTCCCTCCTACCCTCCCTCTTCTTCCCCCCTTCCCACCTCCCTTCCTCCCTCATACCCTTCCCCCCTTCTCCCTCCTACCCTCCCTCTCCCTCCCCCCCTCCCACCTCCCTTCCTCCCTCATACCCTTTCCCTCCTTTTCCCCTTCTCCCTCCTACCCTCCTACCCTCCCTCTCCCTCTCCCTCCCCCCTCCCTCATACCCTCTTCCTCCTCCCCCTCCCCCATTCTGCCCCCTTCCCTCCCCCTCTCTATTCAAACTCCTCCGCCGTATCCTTTTCTCCCCCTTATCTCTACTGCGAAACGAGTGTGTACTGGGATGCTGAGAACATCTCTATCCCTCCAGCCGTTTTCCTCATCTCTCTCGTTCATTAATCTTTCTCTCCTTCCTCCCTCTCCCTTTCTCCTTTTCTCTCCACCCTTTCACCCTTACGACGCCCTGACAATCGCCTTCACGAGGACGATGTCGAAAACCAGAAGGAAAGAGTTCTGCTTACTCGAAACAAAGAAAGAAAAAAACAAAAAGGAAAAAAAAGGAACAAAAAAAAGGAAGATTGCAAACAAAAACAAAGAAGAACAAAAAAAGGAAGATTGAAAACATAAAACAAAGAAGCAAGTGTGCGTGTATATACACTCATTTATTTTCTTTTATTCCATTTCTTTCTTTTTGTGTTCAGTGACGCCACCAAACCTCCAAAAATAAACTGGCGTATATAAAAAAGATTTTTTTTAAACTCCAGCTATATTTTTGCTTTTTCTCATCTCATACCACCAGTCAACCAGAAACAAACAAACAATAAAAAAAGAATCCCCAATTTTTCTTCCTTTGTATATTTGTTCATTTTTGTTTTACTTTATGTGCAGCAATGCCAACCAATCTACAATATAAAAATATATATACAATTCTTTTTTTCCCACTTCTCATCATGCTTTCCTCCTGTTAACTTTTCTTTCCTTCAAGAAAACCAACCGACCTCCAACAAACAAACAAACAAACAAACAACAACAACAACAACAACACCAACAGCAGCAACAAAAACACCAACACCAACACCTCCTCCTTCCATTCCCCAACCTACCTCCCCGTCCGCCAATCTACATCCCGGACCACAAGCAAAACAAATCAAACCAAAACAGAGCCAAGCCAACAGATCCGCGCCGGCCATTGATCCGCTCTGTCCACTGGAAAGCAATAAAAGTAACCCTTCTGTTGCATCGGCCGGAGAGCCTTTGGACACGCGCAAAAGAGGTACTTCGCTCACGGCCCACCTGCCGTGGCCGCCGGCTGCGCGCACACGGGCCGGAACGCACATGAAAGCGTGTGTGTGTGTGTGTGTGTGTGTGTGTGTGTGTGTTTCTTTCTTTCCTTTTTTGTTTGTTTGACATCTCTTGCTCTGTCTGTCTGTATGTCTGTCTGTCTGTCTGTCTGTCTGTCTGTCTGTCTGTCTGTCTGTCTGTCTGTCTGTCTGTCTGTCTGCCTTTATTCTCTGTCTCTCACACGCACACACACACACGCACACACACGCTCGCACGCACATACACACACACGCACACACACACACACACACACAAATTCTGTTATTTTTTCCCTTTCCATACAATCTTTTCGAGTTAATATAATATTCTCGAACATAAAGTCGTTTTAAAACAATTTAGTGAAAAGGAAACTGCATGAGTTTTGTTATTTAATAGTATCCGCCACTCCGTTATCACTCCCTTTCTCTCTCTCTCTCCCTTTCTCCCTTTCTCTCTCTCTCTCCCTTTCTCCCTTTCTCCCTTTCTCTCTCTCTCTCTCTCTCTCTCTCTCTCTCTCTCTCTCTCTCTCTCTCTCTCTCTCTTTCTCTCTCTCTCTCTCTCTCTCTCTGACGACCACACCAATCCCCCCCTAACATACCTAGTC
Source organism: Penaeus chinensis (assembly GCF_019202785.1). Lineage (NCBI taxonomy): Eukaryota > Metazoa > Arthropoda > Malacostraca > Decapoda > Penaeidae > Penaeus > Penaeus chinensis. The sequence goes on along the minus strand of NC_061826.1, from coordinate 40,744,768 downwards.
CCCACACCCCCAGACCCTCCCCTCCCCACCCAATCTCCCCCCTCACTCCCCCCCACCTCCCCCTGCCTCGACCCCCCGCCCGGCGCGGCCTCCTCTCCTTCAACTCCACAATTTCTGATTAATATCCGATCAATTGGGCGCATTAGCCGGCCGATCCCCCTAAAGCACCTTAATGTCGGCCGCACGCTAATGAAACCTATTTACTGGCGTTCGCGAGAGGTTATTCCCGCCATAACGCGAGTTTGCAACCCGGCATGTCAGGCTCGCGTTCAAGGTGACGCAACTTTTATGACTTTCTTGCACGCATGTACAGGCGTACGTGTACGTGTGAATACATATACGGACGCGTGCACAGGCAAGCAATCATAACTAGAAACACACATATAGACATATAGACACAAACACAGAGACACAGACACACACACACACACACACACACACACACACAGCCCCCGCCCCCATCCCACTCCAAACCTCACCCATATCTTCACCAACCACTCCCCCTCCCCCCACCCCCTTTCCACCCCCCCCTTGAATTCCAAGTCGTTCCTGAAGTCAATTCCAGCCACCCGCACCCGCTCACCCGCTTTCTTCCTTGCACCTTGCAATTCGGAGCACCCTCGCGCCTTTGCAACAGCATGCAACAAGAGAGAGAGGCCCGTCCCCGCCCCTGATTGTTCCCGCGGCGGCCAAGAGGTAGCTTTCGAGCTAATCCGATCCGCGAGGGCCATGGAAGTGCCAACCCCCCCCCCTCCCTCGCCCGTGGCCAGGACAAGCTAATCTGACCTCTATTCCCCGAGATTTTCTGCTCGGGGGAAAAAGGCGATCCTCTTCCCCCTTTGCACTTCATGGAAAATAAATTTCGTTGACTCGTAGAGAGGGAGAGGGAGGGAGGGAAGCAAGGAAGCAAGGAAGGAAGGAAGGAAGGAAGGAGGAAAGGAGAGAATGAGAAAGAGAGAAAGAGAGGAAGAGAGAGAGATACAGAAAGAGACACAAACAGAAAATGACCAAATGAGCAAAAAAAACTAAAAACTAAAACAAAACAAAAGAATGAGTATACATCCCAATCCCCCCCACTCAAACCCCCCTTCCCCACAGCCCCCCCACACCCACACACGACCCCCCCCCCCCCCGCCCCACACTCGATACTACCCGCAATCCATCACAATGAAAGGTCCACAAACTCGACTTCGGCGGGGAGGGGGAGGGGGGGAGGGGGGAGGGGGGGAGAGAGAGGTCACACACGAGTCTCTAAACGAAAACAGAAGCCTAATTAAAATGCAAAATGAGTTTGTGAAGTAATGACTCAGCAGTGCTCTCTCTCTCTCTCTCTCTCTCTCTCTCTCTCTCTCTCTCTCTCTCTCTCTCTCTCTCTCTCTCTCTCTCTTTCTCTCTCTCTCTCCAAATCCAACAGTGGGCGCGGGTTTCCTCAGCCTCCGTCGCCAGGGTACAAGGGTGACGCAACCCGGATGAAGGGTGAGGTTCGAGGGTGAATGAAGGGTGAAGGGTGAGGTTCTATGCGAGTATGGAGAGAGTAGGCTGGCTCAAGGGCGAAGGGTGAGGTTCAAGCGTGAGCGAGCGGACGGGGCAAAGGGTGAGGCCCGATGATGAGACTGAAGGAGGCTGAGGGTGAGACTCGAGAGTGCATGAACACAGGATGACGAGTGACGCTCGACAGACCCGAGGATGAATGAAAAACAAGAGAAAAACCCCGAGACTCGAGAACGCGAGAGTGAAGGGTGAAGTGTGAGCCTTGACGAGCTGAAGAGGAATCCTTCAAGCGAGCGCGGAGGACGACTGGCACGAGGACGAGGCCGAGGGGAGAGGACGAAGGCAGGAGAGGAGTGCGAAAGAGGGGAGCGAAGGCGAGGGAATCACAACCGAGGGGAAGGAGAGAGGAGAATGAAAATGAGAATAAAGGATGTTGCAGTGACAGGGGAAGAGGAGACGGGGCGAGGGGCGATAAGGGGAAGAAGGATAATCGCAGAAGGGCGGGGAGAAGACGGAATGGAAAGGGAGATGGCGGGAAGTCAAATAAAAGAGGGAAAAGGAGAAGACCCAAGAGAGGGGAAGATAACCAGCTAGCACAGAGAAGAGAAGAAAAGAGAAAGAGAAAAAGAGAGAGAAAAGAGAGAGAGAAAGACAGAGACATAGGGAGAGAACGAGAAAGAGAAAGATAGATAGATAGATAGATAGAGAGGGAAAATAAACATAAAACAAGAAAATAATATATAGAGGGGAAAAGGCAGTAACAAGAGAGGGGAATGCCCACACAGGCGTCCATCACACACCTGCACCACCTGTGCCCCCCCCCCCCCCCCCCCACCTTCACTTCTCTCATCCTGAAATTCAGATCTGGAGTTGGGGAAGACAGGGGGGGGGGGTCGGATATGGGGAGGGGAATTAACCATATAGGGGTGGATCAACGTCATAAGGGGAAAAGGGGAGGGAGGGGAAGCGAGGGAAGGAGAGAGAGAAAGAGGGGGAGGCGAGAGAGGTGGAAGAGGACAGGTTAGAGAGGGGGAAGAGGGGAAGTGAGAGAAGAGGAAGAGGGGGAGGTGAGATAGGGGAAAAAGAGGGAGGAGAACAGAAGAAGGGAAGTGATACAAGGGGAAGCGAGGGGAAGAGAGTAGACGAGCGGAAGGGAGGGGGAGGGGAGGGGGAGGGGAAGGGGGATCACCTGTGCCAAACTGAACACCATGAACGCGATCCATAAACGAGAGAATGAACAAAAATATTGCCCCGTTCCCCAATGCGTCCGATCCACTGCATTTGAATTTCGAGGCAGACGTACTTACAGATCGCAATAACACTGAGGAAACACAAACAAACAAACACACACACACATATATATCACTTATAATGGAAAATTACTTTTCAATGGAAAAAAAACGAAACAAAGATAGACAAATGAGGGGGGAAAAAATTACATAGAAATAACGAGACGAAATGCGAGTCCAGGGAAGAAACCTTAAAGGAGACCAATGAACCCCCCTCCTCTGCCCCCCCCCTCCCCCCACTCTGCTCACCTACGAGGCCAATGTCCCTCTTCCTTCCTCCTTTCCCTTCCTGCTTCCGCCTCTCATTCCCTCCAGTCCTCTTTACCACCTTCCTCCTCTTCTTCCTTCCCACATTCTTTCCCTTCTTCCTTGCCTCCACTCCTCCTTTCTCCCTTCCTTGCCTCCTTCCTCCTTCCTTCCACGATAACCCCTTCACCATCCCTTCCTTCCATTCCACCTTTCCCTCCACGCATACCCCTTCCCTTCATTTCCTCTCTCCTTCCTCCCACCCCTCCCTCCACCCCTCCCTTCCCTCTCTCTCGCTCGCCGCCGACTCGAAATCGGGCGACGACGGATTCGACCTCTTGCCTCGCGCCCTCGGGTCACGCGAACCCTGCCTCTCCCCCTCCCCCCTCCCCCGCCCACCTACGGAGATGGCGGGGGTTACAGGGGAGATAAGAGGGGGAAGGGAGGGAGGGGGTCGGCAGAAGTCAAGAACGAGGCGATGGGGTAAGGAGGAAAGGGGGGGGGGTAAGGAATTCGAAGGCGAAAGTCACCGACAGAAACTTCTTAAACAAAAGGATAAAATCTCTCCTTCAATCTTTTTTTTTTATCCTCTCTCTCTTCTCCCCCCTCCCCGTCCCTCCCCGTCCCTCCCTCCCCCCCCCCCAAGCCCCCACGTCAACCCCTTTTTCTTCCTTTGCGCGGTTGAGAAACTGCTCTCGAAAAGTTTGGCGGAGTCTCGGATTTCTCGCTCATTCATTGCTTTGTTAATGGGACAGTTTGATTGAGCTGTGCCACGTCCCGCCCGGGTTTGTGACGCACTTCCAGGACAAATAAACAAAACAAAACAAAACAAAATAAACAAGCAAATGAACGAACGAACGAACGAACGAACAGCAGAGTTTTCCGAGTCACGAAAACGCCAGGTAAAATACCGACACGCTACGAAAATTCCGAAATGCTCCGAACTTCCGAACCGCAGTTATAAATACGAAACGCTCCCGAAATTCCGAATCCCGACGAAACGCCGAAACTCCACACGAAAACGACGAAACAAAACATCCGAAACGCTTCGAAACTCCGAAATCCCGAACCGCAACTAAAATCTTTAACCACGAAACGCCACGAATTCTCTCATGAGGAGGATTACGACCTGAATGATTCACCTCGGGCCCATTGCCGCGCTTTGATCACTCGAAGGAAGCTGGGCGTAAGGAGGGAGGGAGGGAGGGAGAGAGAGAGAGAGAGAGAGAGAGAGAGAGAGAGAGAGAGAGAGAGAGAGAGAGAGAGAGAGAGAGAGAGAGAGAGAGAGGGAGAGAGAGAGAGAGAGAGGGAGGGAGGGAGGGAGGGAGGGAGGGAGGGAGGGAGGGAGAGGAGGAGAGTGGGAGAGGGGGAGAAAGGGAGAGAGGAGGAGAGGAGGAGAGGGGGGGAGAGGGAGGGAGGGAGGGAGGGAGGGAGGGAGGAAGGGAGGGAGAGAGGGAGAGAGAGAGAGAGACTGAGAGAGAGAGAGAGAAAGAGAAAGAGAGAGGGAGAGGAGAGGCGAGAGCGAGAGAGAGAGAGTGATGGGCTGGTATTCGGTGTGTCACTGGCGACGGTTATTTAACGTCGGGGTTTCAATCAAACAGAAGGTCAGAGGGAACGAGAGGATACGAAGAAAGAGGAGGTAGGTGGAGGAGGAGGAACAGGTGGAGGTGGAGGAAAAGGAGAAAGTGATGGTAGCGAGGAGGAGGAGGAGGAGGAGGAGGAGGAGGAGGAGGAGGAGGAGGATGAGCAGGAGGAGGAGGAAAGGTGAAGGAGAAGGAAAAGTTGGAGGAGGAGGATGAGAAAAAGCAGGAGAAAAGTAATCAACGACAGGGAACGAGAAGGAGAAAAGGGTGACGAAGGAAATAATAATAAAAGAAAAGGAAAAAGAAAAAGAAAAACAAAATCCCCGACCCGCAAACCACGCACACAACCACCGAATCCCCCCACTCCCCCCCACACCCTAAAAAAAAAGAAATAAAAAAAAAAAAAAAAATACCCCAATGCATTGAGCCCTCCGCCAACCCCGAGCTCGCGGCCGCCGAAAACTGTTGCAACCCGAGGAGCCAAGATCCGGGCTCCCGTTTCAGTGCAACACGTAGCAAGATCGGGGGCAGAGGGGAAGGGGAGGGGATGGGAAGGGAAGGGAAGGGAGGGGAAGGGGAGGGAAAAACAGGGGAGAGGGAAGGAAGAGAAGGTAAGGAAAGGGCGGGGAAGGGGGGTAGTGGAGGGGAGAAAGAAGGAAGGGAAAGGGAGAGGGGAGAAAGGAGGAAAGAAAAGGAAGAGAGGAGAAAGAAGGAAGGCAACGGGAGAGGGGAGAAAGAAGCAAAGGAAAGGGAGAGGAGAGAAAGCAGGAAGGGAACATTAGAGAAGAGAAAGAAGGAACTGGAAAGGGAGAGGGGAGAAAAAAGGAAACGAAGAAGGGGAAAGCGAGTGTAGAAGGGAAGAGGGGAAGGGAAGAGGGGAAGGGAAGAGGGAAAGAGGGGAGGGGGAGCCGTGGAACATTCTACCCGCCTCGACGCTAATCCACCGAGGAGAGGTTTAGCTACGTAAAGACAGCGGGCGAGGAAAACAAGGTCCCGGTCCGTACGAAGAGAAAATCCTAATTAATCGAACGAGGAGGGGAAAGGAGGAGGCAAGAGGAGAGGAAGAGAGGAGGAAGGAGGAGGTAAGAGGAAGGGAAGAGAGGGGGGAAGCAGGGGGACGGAGGGGAGAGAGGGGGAGGAGGTAGGTAAGAGGGGGAAGGAAAGGGAAGGAGGGAGGGGGGGGGGCAAGGAAGGGAAACGGTGGAGGTTAAGAGAGAGTGATAAAGAGAGAAAGCAGAGAGGAAAGGGGAGGGAGGGGGGGGGTCGGAGAGGGTTAAGAGTAGGGAAAAGGATGAATTGGATGGAGGGGGAGGGAAGGGGGGGGGGGAGAGGAGAGCGGGAGAGAAGGTAAAATCTCAGGATGTGGGAGTAATCTACACACACTCCGCGACAACGGCCCATAAACCCGGCCGTAATGTGTGGCTGCATTAGTTTTAACGCTCGTAATTTCGTGCGAGACAATGTAAGGTTGCATCCAATAACAGAAAGGGGCGCAGGTGGACGAGGGGGGAAGGGGGGGAAGGGGGGAAGGGAGATGAAAGGAGGAAGGGAGCAGAGAGGGAGAGGGGAGGAAGGGAGATGAAAGGGGGAAGGGAGGAAGGGAGGAAGGGAGATGAAAGGAGGAAGGAAGGGAGGTGAAAGGAGGAAGGGAGGAAGGGAGATGAAAGGGGGAAGGGAGGAAGGGAGATGAAAGGAGGAAGGAAGGGAGGTGAAAGGAGGAAGGGAGGAAGGGAGATAAAAGGGGGAAGGGAGGAAGGGTGGAAGGGAGCAGAGAGAGAGAGAGAGAAAGAGAGAGAGAGAGAGAGAGAGAGAGAGAGAGAGAGAGAGAGAAAGAGAGAGAGAGAGAGAGAGAGAGAGAGAGAGAGAGAGAGAGAGAGAGAGAGAGAGAGAGAGAGAGAGGGGGGGGGGGAGGAAGGGAGCAGAGAGGGGGAGGAGAGGAGCTGGAGAAGGAGTAAGGGAGTAGTGGGGAGGGGGGAAGGGGGGGAGAAAGGGAGTAGGGAGTAGAGGGAAAAGGTGGGTAAAGGAACAGAGGGGAGAAGGGAGGAGGGAGCAGTGGGGGGGGGGGGTAAGGCAGCAGAATGGGAAAGTGCGAAAGGGAGCAGAATAAAAAAGGTAAAGAAACAGACCGATATTTCCAAGGGAGCGGAATGGGAAGACGAATGCAGCAGTAAACCGAGATTGTGCCGCCGTTCCTTCCGGGGGGCCAACCTTCCGAGGGGCCTGCCTTCCGAGGGGCCTGCCTTCCGAGGGGCCTGCCTTCCGAGGGGCCTGCCGCGACGTTCCTCCGCCTCCTCCTCCTCCTCCCTCGGTCGTAGATCGCAGCGTCTCCGCCCGTGTGACTTCCTGCGCGGGGCCGTCACGCTCAGCCCTCATCTTTAAAGCCTGATCCGATCACGTGCCCTTCGACGCCCGCGAGTCACAGCACGTTCGGCGCGACCACGAGCCAAAGGAGCGATAAACGCCAAATGCATCAAAAGAAACAAATAAAAAAAAAAAAAGAGAGAAAAAAAAGAGAAAAAAAAAAGAAAAAAAAAAAGAACATGATACCCTCATACCACATAACCCCCTCTTCCCTCCCTCCCCCCACCTCCTTCCCATACCCCAACCCCAGACCTCCCCCCTCTCCCTCCCGCCGTGACCGCTCCCCGCAGACCAGCCCAAACGCCAGACCCTTTCATACGCTGTTAAAGTTGAGTGTCCCGGTCGCCGGGGTCAAGCACGCTGTCATTGTCATGGCATGGGGACCCGGACGGCGACGAGGAGGCAACAGGGAGCTCCTCACTCGCCTCGTAGAAAAAAAGAAAGAAAGAAAGAAAAAAATACGACTTTCCTCCCATCTCGCGAGGAAAATGGGACGCTTTTGCCCGGTCCTTTTCGGGGGGTGGGGGGGAGGGGGGGTGTCACGGCCGCCTCCAGGTCCTACGGCACGGAAACAAATTGGGTAACAAGCGAGACATAAATCCGCACGACCGTCTTGAGATCGGGTGGCATGCGCGTACGTCAAGGGAATATAAATCAGGGATCTCGGGGGCTAAGCCAACCATGCACACGATAAGAGGGCATGACACACGGCGGCGCGAGTGTCATTCCCCCCCCGTCGGACGCATGGCTCGGCGGCCGGACGAACTGCACGCAGGCATGCCCGGGTCGATCGTGGCATGACCGGAGGATGCTACATGGCGAGGGTGTGGTTCGGGCAGCAGCCCCGGGTGGGAGGGGGTGGGGGAGGGGGGTCCATGCAGCAGCAGGTGAGATGGGTGGCAGACCAGGCGGGGGGGGGGGGGGGGGGGGGGGGGGGGACGAGCTGCCTCACCTGGTTCGCTGGGCGCTATGGTGGAGAGCCCCAGGCCGGACAGGTAAGCAGGGTACATCCCGTAGTCGCTGAGGCTGTGGTACATCCTGCGGAGGGCGCCGCTCTCCCGCTGGTACATGCGCCGCACCGCGCTGTCGTCGCTGTGGTAGAGGCGCGAGGCGGCAGTGGCGCCGTTCTCGTTCGGAAACATCTTGTCGGCGGCGGCGTCCAGGGGGAACATCCTGGTCAGGGCCACCGCGCTGCCCTCGGGGTACCCTGCCGTGCCGTTCTCGGCAGGGTACTGAGGGGCGGCTGGGGCGGGAGCGGGCGGGGGCTCCAGGGGCAGGGGTTCCATGGCCCGGACGCAAGCACACTCGCGCTCTTATACGAACAAAATCGCGCGTTCCTCAGATTCCTTCCCTCGCCTGCATGTAAACACCAAGCATCAGTAAAGGCAGCCGAGAGGAGGCCGCCTTCAAAAACAACATTACGCAGAAGGGAACACAAAATAATCATTTAAAAAAACGCCAAGAAAATTCCGAGTCTCATTCTTCCCGCGGCAACTTCCCCGGAGACAAGCTCAAGACGGCGGCTCGAGACAGCGACGTCCGCCGCGATCGTCGCTTCACTCGCTCCGCCGGGACCACGCGCCGCCCTCGCCTCTCTCTCTCTCTCTCTCTCTCTCTCTCTCTCTCTCTCTCTCTCTCTCTCTCTCTCTCTCTCTCTCTCTCTCTCTCTCTTTCTCTCTCTCTCTCTCTCTCTCTCTCTCTATTTTTCTTTCTTTTTGGTTCTCTCTTTTCTGTTCTTCTCCCTCCTCCCCTCTCTTACTTTCCCTTCGTTTTCTTTTTTCCTCTTCTCTCTCTATACAACTCCCTCTCTTTCCCTAGTCCCTGAACCAGACATAATCCCTCCGGCCCTGTAACAACAGAGACTGGCACAG
>NC_061826.1:40728427-40730927 GCF_019202785.1 Penaeus chinensis | reverse complement strand
TATATACATACACGCAAACACATACATGTGTGTGTGTGTGTGTGTGTGTGTGTATGTGTGTGGGTATGTGTATATGTGTATGTGTATGTGTATGTGTGTATGTGTGTGTGTGTGTGTGTGTGTGTGTGTATGTGTGTGTGTATGTGTGTATGTGTGTGTGTGTGTGTGTGTGTGTGTGTGTGTGTGTGTGTGTGTGTGTGTGTGTGTGTGTGTGTGTGTGTGTGTGGGTATGTGGGTATGTGTATGTGTATGTGTATGTGTATGTGTATGTGTATGTGTATGTGTGTGTGTGTGTGTGTGTGTGTGTGTGTGTGTGTGTGTGTGTGTGTGTGTGTGTGTGTGTGTGTGTGTGTGTGTGTGTGTGTGTGTGTGTGTGTGTATCCGCATTCTAATGGGTAACCCTCGCCCCAAATGAGAAACAACCACTTAACGCTTCTATAACCACCAAACGAGCACAACAAAGAAACGTTTCCACCGAAGAGGAACCGGCGCATAAAAAAAGTGCACACACGACCAATCAATTAAACAATAACAACAATAAATCAAAACCGTTACACCGCCGCCCCCCCCCCCCTCCCTTTCTGCAAAACACGGAGAAGGCAAACAATCACAGCTGTCGACGCCCTAATGAACCTAATAACACTTAACAACTTTCAGGTGCTTGAGGGGAACAGAGGCGCCGCTCGAGTACGCTCTCCCCTCCCCCTCCCCCTCCCCTCTTCCCTCCCCTCACCTACGCTCTCCCCTTCCTCTCCAACTCTTCCTTCCCTCCCCCCCCCCCCCTCTCACCTCCAGGTAAAGAGCTCTCTATGCAGATCAACTCCTTTGGGCGCTATGATGCAACTCCAGTGAGGATCGCTTGTGCCTTTTTTTTTTTTTTTTTATACTTTATGTTCTTTGTATATCTTATTTTCTATTTCTATTAACTTTTTTTTTATTTACGCTTTTTGTTTGGTCAAGTTCCTAGCTTACAGTTAGAGATCCGTAGTTCGTAGTTCTGTAACTTGTTCTCTGTACAATACAATCCTTCACCGTCCTGTAACCGTTGCCAAGTCCTGTATCGCATACACCATACGGAGAGTCCAATGCGATAAAATACAACTCAATACACTAATACAAACTTTGCTCACTCTACAGAGCCCTCAATCTATAATCTTGATAACCTGCAAACCTAACAATTCCATGATATCCTTAAATCTAACACGTAATTTCCATGCAAATATTTAACCAACATTAAACAAATACAGTCCTGACTCCTATCCACTTCGCTATTCTGTAATCCACACGCGGTAACATAACCCATACAAAACAATCGTGTCAGGTCGCTACGGACTCCTACATAGAACTATGTTGTCTAACGTAAACATATGCTGGATGACCACCACGCGTCTCTCCACATGATTTTAGTTTCAAAAAAAAGTTTTAAAAGTGAACATAAATAACGAACATACACAAAGAGGGGGGAAGGGGGGGTAATTGAGACCTTAAAGTATGGTTGGAGGAGGAGTGAGGAGGGAGTGGAGGGGAATGATTTATTGATATCACACCCGGAATGCAAGCCGACAGATATTACATTAGGGAACTTGTGTTGCAAAAGTAATAGGATCTGGGATCAGTCATTGGGTATCTGTGGAAGGGCTTGGATATGTTTTTTTAAACGCAATCTCGCTCGGTTTTTAAGTAATGGGTAAGACGGAGGAGGGAAAGTTTGCTTACTTAAAGCTAACGCTGAAGGGGGGCGGCAATGCTCACTGGACAAGATCAAATTGTGTGCTTGGAGTGCTTGTGTGTGTGTGTGTGTGTGTGTGTGTGTGTGTGTGTGTGTGTGTGTGTGTGTGTGTGTGTGTGTGTGTGTGTGTGTGTGTGTGTTTATTTATTATGTTTGGTTATGGTATATGTTTGTGTGTACAAGTGCAAGTGTTAGTCGCACGAATTGTTCTGTGACATGATAAGAGCTGTTTAGCCATATTTCCGTGTTTACTGTCAAAGAATGAGCACTGGGCACTGAATTCCCAATCAAATTAAGAGTGCCCAGCAGCAAAAGGTGTGACAGAAGGGGACGCGGCTCGCAGCGGGATCCTGAAAAACAGGGTCCCCGGCATGAAGTTACACGACAATTTGACGGATATCGAGGGAGTGAGACACGCGGCGCACCCAGCACGCTAACACATTCTAAATAACACCAACAAATAAAATATGGTCATTACGTGAGTTGGTGGTGGCGGCGGTGGTGTTGGCAGGGTTGACTACGCCGTTCTTGCCACCGTGATGTCGTCTGCTCTCTTGCTGCTGCTGTTGCTGTTGCTGTTGCACTCGACGCTTCTGATGTTGATGCACTTGCTGTTGTCGTTGCTGGAGCTGGTACACCTGTGCGCTGTGCTGCGCGTTACTCTGTTTCGGAAGCTTTGCTTGTTGCAGACTCTGGCGGGAGTGTTGGGCATGGCCCCCGTCGCCAAGGGTGCTGTTGCTCTTGCTTTTGGCGGCGCCCTGGCGTTCAGCT
>NC_061826.1:40709656-40712156 GCF_019202785.1 Penaeus chinensis | reverse complement strand
GACCGCCTGTACTCGCCGTCGCGGGACCTGACCAGCCATCGCCGCTCGCGGGACTCCTCCGTCGAGCGCAGCGGCCGCGACTCGTCTTGCGAGCGCGGATCGGTGTCCAGCCTGCACCAGCACGCCCACCACCACCACCACCACGCCCCCGGCCCCCGCCTGCCGCCCCACGCCTGCGACTGCCCGTCCTGCTGGTGCGACGAGGAGGAGCCCGGATACGACTCCTGCGACGAGCGCCACCACCACCACCGCCACAGCTACCACGAGGGCCTCCACCACGCGCACCTGCACTCGCTGCCGGCGCATCACCACCAGCCGTGCGGGCGCGAAGCAACGCGCGATCGGCGGGCGCGAGGGCAGGGGTCGGGCGACAGTGGGCGGTCGTCGCCGGGATGCTGCCGCCACTGCCACCCGCTGGGCTCGCTCAGCTCGCTCTCCAGCCACGACTACTGCGCCAACAGCCGCCTAGCGCTGCCCTGCTCCTCTAAGGTGGGTGGCGCCCTCGCCACGCTCCAGGGGGCGCGCCGACATCGCCGCCTCGACTCAGACTACATCGCGTTGTGGAGCTGCCACTCCCCGCCGGTACGTGCCGCCCACACCAGGCTGCCCACACCAGGTCGCCCACACACTGCCACCCGCGCGGCAGAGCCTCCTTGAAGCGTCACTGCATTCGCCATGAGCGAGAGGATTCAGGAAGTAGGCGCCGAGACCGGCAGACGGCGCGGGTGTGAGACGCGCTGTCTGCCGAGGTCTTGGGGGGGGGGGGGGGGGTAGTCTTATTCAGGAGGAGGCCGAGCCCACGCGCGATGGGCGGCGGGCGGGAGGCTTCTGGTGTGCGGCGCGCATGGACGGGCGCGTGTTCTGCCACTAATCACGGGACCAATTGCTCCTACCCGGGCCGTCACTCTCATGGGCAGCCGCACTTTACAAAACGTCATTGTTGTTAACAAGCCGCCTCTCCGCCGCGCCGATGCCGCTCGAGGGACGAGGAGCCGGCCGGGAAAGGGAAATTCTGACCGAGGAATTCGAGCTCCTCGCCGCTACGGCACAGGTGCGTCTCCGTCAGATTTTCCGTGTCCCTGCGCCGGACTCGGCCGAGCCGCCGGGCTGGCATCGGCGGGGCGCGCGGCGGGCACGTGGCTGTCGCAGGTTGCCGTGGCGCTAACGATGAAGTTCTGCATTGAGGTGGTCATGTCCTCGGCGAGCACCCTGGTGGGGGCAGGGGTAGGGGAGGGGAATGCCTGAGTCCCTCCCGTCTCAGCCCGCACGGCCTCTAACAGCTGAGACTCCTGTGTGTGCACTAAAACCGCAATAACCCTGGCGCTGCTAGACGGTGTGCTAGCCCTTCGGCAGCGCTGACGGGGCTCTGAGCCGGTGTTCAGGCTTGCGGACGTAGGGGAGGCTGGGATCGGGGCCGCCGGACGTCTGCTCAGGACCCCGAGCGCTCGAGCCTGCCCACTTTCTGAATGAGGGCGTAGATGTTTAGATGTGCATTTGCCATAACAGTTGCGAGGTGCAATAGTAGTTTTAAGTGTGTACTATTTTCCCCCTTCGTAGCAGGAAAGGCAAGCTACCTGCCACGCTTTCCTAAGATGGTGTGTTATGAAGTGAAACTTTTATTAGATGACACTAACATGTAGATGTGTGGAAGACAGGAAACCTCGTTTTTTTTTTCGTTTTTTTTTTCTTAATTTTTGTTTGTTTTTCATTTATTTTATTACCAATATTAGTTCCGGCAGCGTTTGGCTTTCTCAGATGACACACGCGAAATTAGCATCACGATTTTTCTGATGTGCTGGTCAGGACACTTTCTTATACTGCATTTTATTAATATAATATGCTTGCATTATGTGTGTAGGTGTGTTTTATGTATATGGATGCTTCAGGGTGTGTGTGTGTGTGTGTGTGTGTGTGTGTGTGTGTGTGTGTGTGTGTGTGTGTGTGTGTGTGTGTGTGTGTGTGTGTGTGTGTGTGTGAGAGAGAGAGAGAGAGAGAGAGACAGAGAGACAGAGAGACAGAGAGACAGAGAGACAGAGAGACAGAGAGACAGAGAGACAGAGAGACGGAGAGACAGAGAGAAGAAAAAAGAGAGAGAGAGAGAGAGAGAAAGTGAAAGGTAAAAAGAGAGATTGTGAGATTACATGAACAACATAAAAAGTGATACGTGTGCATACGCGTGTGAGTGTAAATCTGCTCTAACAGTTCCCTTGCCACTGCTGTCTAGACTAGCAAAATAGCTTCGGATAAGGAGTGGCGCGGTCGAGGCATGGACGGCAAACGCCACACTTTCCGGTTGCATGCGCTTACCTAACACTGCAACGCAACATTACCAAGAAATACCGCATTGCAAGAGGCATGCCGTTACCGAGATATTTAGCGTTTTTTTTACAAGTATTTATTTTCACCCGAAGAGACTCCCGGTGAAAATTATTGGCTGCCAAAGGAGCAGAGGTGTGAATTCTGTAGATACTTCGTGTGGTGCGTGCTTGTGCTGTGAGTG
>NC_061826.1:40689656-40704656 GCF_019202785.1 Penaeus chinensis | reverse complement strand
AGATGCATATGCAGCAGAATTTTTATATATTATTTATTGCAATCACAATTTTTTAAGCAGTTCCGTACAATCAAGTCTAGCTCTATGTAGATTGTACCTAACCCTTTATGACAAGATGAGAAGTTTCCTAGTAACTGGCATAGCCTGTTATGTGTAATTTAACAAGGAATATTATTTACAGTATATTCATCATTGTTTACGAAGGACGGAGTTACATTACCTTTTTTGCAAGGAGATATCCTCTTCCCACCATATAATTCATATGATGAACATATTTTGATTTCACATGCATATAAAGCTAGTAGTATATGGTCAATGTAGCACTTACTACAAGTAAGTATTTGCTCTATTTTTCTGATATGATATTTCTTACTATGCTTTAGCCTCATCTAGAGATTGACTAAATGTGATGCCCCTTTTTTTCTTCACTGTATAACATATTGTAAAGAATATAAAGACTGCCTGCTTTAGAGTAATGGGAAGATAAACCATTAGTTTTGGTGTGAATTACTTTCAAGCATGAAGAAAGGTCATAGGGATATAGTAAGACTAGAAATTTAGTTCGTGATTTCCCTTAACTGCAACATTTATTAATTTAAATAGAAATGCATTTTTAAGCAAATGTTTATCTATGTAGTTATATACTAGTTGCTCATTCTTAAAATTTGAAGCTGATAAATAAATAGATATATAGATAACTTTGTTCTATGTACATTTTACAGACTCCCCCTCCAAATGCTCGACGGAAAATCGACCAGTTTGGAACCATGCCTCGACAGCGAGATATTATCATGGGCGGAGAGGCCAACCACGGCTCGGCAACCACAGGGCGATCCAAGGGAGTCATGTTCGGTAAAGGCTTCCACTTCCTTCCATTCCGTGTGGCGGGAAAGCGGAGCACTTCAGCCCCCAACTTAGGTGACGGTGGTGTTCATGCATGAGTACAAACCTGCAACCCCCTCCCCCTATCCCCCCCCCCAAATTTGTTCTTATGAGGGTCATCTTATGAATGGATGAAAATTGATGGTAAACATTCCTAACTGCGGCTCCACACTTGGAGATCACTGAGAGATTGAATAAGTATATAGCTTGATGACACTATTTTGGAGGGAACTATTTTAAAGCTTTGTTTGATAGGTTGCTTGTATTTGTGAGCACCTGAAAATTATCTAGATATTTAATGTTACTGTTAAAATACACATCTAAAGAATTATTGATTACATTTAAAGATCATAAGGTTTACTTTTCTTATTGCATATAGATAACAAATAACTTTATATATAATATCAGTATGAAAAGATCAGTTAAGCTCTGTTATACGTATGAATACTTTTTACTCCTTGATTTTTTCATACTCAAAAGTGTATTTATGTAAACAGATCTTGAAGTATGTCATAAAAGTTGTTTCACTATTTCTGTACCATCAATTTTATCCAAGCTCTGCTGGCAAAACTTTCTTTGCAGAGAATTTTTATAATGTTCCACCCAGATTTACTCATGGTTGATTCACTCTCAATTGCTAATTGGGAATGCTTTTATTCGCACAAGGTTTCAGAAAAATTGATAACATGAGAAGGTAACATGTTATGTTGTGTGCTAACAAACCAGATGTTTTTCACATATTACCAGCTAGTATTATTTTATTCCTAGAATACATGAATATCATTTTAGGGTTTATACAAATTTCCTAATAACTAGTAAATATTGCAGGTTCTTGAAACATTCAGTTGAACTGGTAATCTTAGTCGAATAGCAATTTCATTACTCATCTTTTATGGAAGGATCTTGCTTGTCTCCTTAGAAAAAAATCAAACTCCTGATTATGTTTTGTGAACTAGAAACATTTGTTTTCATTTGTAGTAAAATCTTGTTTCAGGTTGCCTTTAGCTACAAATACAGTTTATTGAAGGCGCTTTGAAGGTAGAACTTAGAATTACTTGCTACCTAGTTTACTTTGTCATTGGAAGAGGGACATTACATTGATTGTGCCTTTTGGTAAAGCATTTCCACTTAGTTCTCTTTGCTGACTTCAGGCCATTTCACAATATTTAGATTATCATAAGGTTCATAGAAAGAGGTTTTGTCAGAGTGAGCTGCAAATCAGTTGTGCATGTACTGTCTGCAGATGACCCCAAAATAGTCATAAAAGTAATTTGAAGTTATATGCATCATGAATAGTAATTGTAAATATGAGATTCATGTTTATGCTTTCACTGTCTGAGCATGAGACGTAACAAGCTCGAAACAGTTACATTAATATTTTCACTTCCTTCTAAATTGATTTTAACCCCTTCTCTAGAACATCTTCAGTTGGCAGGATTGTTGTCATGACTGATCGTGTCAGGCCACCTGAGTTGCGTATCCTGTGTTGCCCTCGTTCAGCCCATCACTTTGTGTTTCCCTGAGTATTGGCTCACGCTTGTCATGGGTTGTCTTTTACTCCTTGAATTTACATATATATATATATATATATATATATATATATATATATATATATATATATATATATATATATATATATATATGCATATATATATATATATATATATATATATATATATATATATATATATATATATATGCATATATTCATAAATATATATACATATATATTTATACAGTGTATTTTATGAATATTTATTAATTTGGTCTATAGTGACATCTCTATTGCATCATTATTATTATTATTATTATTATTATTATTATTATTTATATTATTTTTATTATTTATACTATTATCATTGTTATTATTTATGCATCTCTCTTGTTTTATTATTATTTGTTATCCATTTTTTTTCTAAATATTTGGGTTGAAATATATCAAGATGGGCATCAGTTACAGTCAGATGAGATTTGAGTTTCACAAAGCTTTGCCAAGAAATACTGACTGAGAGGAACTGCACCTTCGCTAAATTAGTTTGCAGAGATACATTTCAGTCGAGTTTTTTTTTTTACAGTAGTTTTATTCTGCTCTGTCAGTTTTCAGTAAAATCATGTACTGTCGAGTTTTGAATTAGGCTGCCTGATATTTTGCTTTTGTATTTTGCCTAGTTGCATGATACGGATAATTTGCATACAAAGTGCAAGTAGCGAGAAAATGCCAAGATACAGGTACACTTTTTTTTTTTTTTTTGCAACTTATGTTGAGTTATTTTTTGCAACAACTCCACAACTTATTTTCTAAGCTATTGTTATGTAATATATTACTTATTGATATAACATATTTTCATTTCCTTATATTTTTTTTGTCTTAGCTTACTTATTGTCTGATTCATTGCATGTTGATTGTATTAATTGTATTACGTTTTATTTGTTTATTATTATATGCATTACACCATTTTTGTAGCTTGGTACCTTCTTCAATATACAGATGACATCTTTTGTGATTTGTAGGTTGTTTAAGTAAGCAATATGTAAATAGTGAAATTCTGACTCAAAATTACATATTAAAATGAAAACCAGTGATTGAAATGATAGATTTTCACATACAATTTTTAGTTTAGTTGAATTGTAATGGTAATAGAAATATTATATATATATATATATATATATATATATATGTATGTATATATAAAAGAGCATAACTTATCCATTTACACAGTTGGATTTCAATGTTATTTTTACTCACGCACCAACAGCGGAAACAGAAATGCAGATGATTGACGACCTGCCTGAGGGAGAGTATGGGCATCCAGGAGACGGCATGATGGTCCCAGCATCATCAACACCAAGGGTTAATACGCTTGTTGGTCACAGGTCCCCGCCAATGCATCCCAAGGCAACAGGCATCAAAAAGATATTTACAAAGTGAGTATTGTATAAAAGATCAGTAAATATGTGTGTGTATGTGTTTCTATATTTATTTCAGAGTGAGTATTATACGATAGCTCTGTGTGTATGTGTGTGTGTGTGTGTGTGTGTGTTTGCATTTTGAGTTTCTCTTTGGCACTGCTTAAAGGGGAAATCTGGCAGTGTATTAGTCAGGATCCAAGGAGGTGCAGCATTAACGGAGAAGTTGAGTGAATGGGCAGGTCTCGATAAGGAAAAAGGAAAATTAGAATTCATAGATTAATTGTTATTTATTCATGTGACTGTTACTTTTAGAAATAGCTGCTGTATAAAAGTTTTTCAAGTAGTTTGGCCATCCAAAAAGGACAGTGTTGTGTGTCTGTGCATTTGTATCTTAGGAATCAGGCATTGTTTGGGTTTTGTCCAAGTAATGTTCCCATCCTGAATAGGTACATCTTGAATGGATACTACATTAATAACAGGAAATAAACCAAGAATGACATCAGTATAATATAATCCTACCTATGTGAAAGGAATGGCCAAACTGAGGGGATAAAATTACTTGACATTTTAAGGCATAACAGTAAATGTCTCTTTGGATTAAAATACCAAAAGATTGATTGATTGATTGATTGATTTTTTTTTTTTTTTTTTAAGGCTTCCTCCAAGAAAGGATTTTAGTGTTTCCTTTTATTTTCACTTTGGATGTATAGTCTTTTAACTTTTTGGAAGTTACTGTATTTACTGTACTAAATGCCCACATTATATATGTAATAAAAGATTTTCCAATCCTGGCAATGGGGTTATTATTATGAACTTGTCTTTTTCTCTTTGCAGGCTCCGCCGTAGTAGTTCAGGTCATCTGGACAGTGATCTCGGTGATGGGGACTTCAGGCGAGGTGGAATGAGGGCTACAGCATCCGCACGACTTGGCTGGACCTCACCCACCACTACTTTCAAAGAGTACGTATTAACAGATTGAAAATATCTTTGAAATATATCAGAGTATTCAATAGAAATTTATTATTTTTTTACCTTTCTTATATATATATATATATATATATATATATATCCTTCTTTTTTATATTTTTTGGTATAATCTGAGTATTTTCAATACCCAGATATAATCTTTTGCAGTTATGGATGTACGTTAGACATTAAGTTTGAGGAGGTTCAAAAAAATTTCACTATTATTCATTCTCACCATTGCCCCTTATTAAGCCATAGATATGAAGTAGTTAGTCTTATTCATAAATTTATTCATTAGCTATTATACTGAACAGTAATTTACCTCCTTTGTTTCCTTTCAGGCCAGGTGAACCTTTCACCAGCTGGAGTTCTGAAACAATGGAGGCCTGGCTTGGAGGTCTGGGTTTGAGTCAGTATTGCGCTGCCGTTCGCTGCTGGACGGATAATGGTCACCATTTGTCACAAGTAACACCTCAGCAGTTAGAGAGAGAACTAGGACTCCGTCACCCATTGCATAGAAAGAAACTTCAGTTGGCAATCGCGGCGAGATTATCTGGAAATCAGCTTAACACACCGTTAGCCCGTTTGGATCATGCTTGGGTGTTACGTTGGCTGGATGATGTGGGTTTACCACAGTATAAAGACGCTTTTAGTGAAGCACGTATTGACGGGCGAGTGCTCAACTGCCTAACCTATGATGATTTAGCCTTCCTAAGATTTACAAATCTACTACATGTTACCTCATTGAAGCGTGGTATTCAGGTTAGTTGCTGTAAATGTTACAATCCTTCCCTGGTTTCTCATTAATTTTGAAAACAATCATGTTGAAGAGATGCTGTTCACCAAGCTATCCTTTCAAAAATAAATTTCATTCCAGGTCCTGCGAGAACACAACTTTGATCCCACTGTGCTGAAGCGACGTTCAGTGCCAGAAGAGGATCAAAGATCAAGAACACCAGCAGGAGTGGCACTGTGGACTAATCACCGTGTCATGGAATGGCTGCGAACTGTTGACCTCTCAGAGTATGCCCCCAATCTTAGAGGGTCAGGTGTGTATCTACTCCGTAGCCAGTTCTTTGAAGTAACAAAGTAATTGGGAATTTTTGGAAGAATAAGTTTTGTTTCATGATAAGCTTACTGATATCTATGTTCTTTTTCGTATGTAGGTGTTCATGGAGCACTAATGGTGTATGAAGTGCGTTTCACCTCTGAGCTCTTGGCATCCCTACTTTCCATCCCATCTGGAAAAACCCTCTTGAGACGACATTTGAACACACACTTCAAAGAGCTGGTCGGTGCATCCATCGTACAAGAAAAGAGGGAGTTGGAAGCTTCTTCAGGGTACACTCCTCTTACCACCTCTGCTAAAGTCAAGGTTGTATTAGACATATATTTGAAGTCCATAGGTACTAGACTGTACTTATTTTTATGTATTCATATAACAGTTTGTTTGATTTTTCTATATAATCTTTCCTGGGAGAAATAAGTATGATCTTATATTTCACATTTTTACAGATGCCAAAGAAATCACAGTTCTCTCTAAAGCGCAAAAAGTCTAAATCAGAACTAGAATTTGACGACCTGCTATGTCCACTTGACGAGAAGCCCCCTGTAGGTGCTCTACAGGACAAGGAAAAGGAGGTGAGGACTTGGGAAGTGGTGGAGAAGATAAAATCTCTAGAGGTGGAGAAGGTGGAGAAGATAAAAAGCATGGAAAAGGGGAAAGAGGTAAGAATGACATGGTTTTAAAAGGATGAGCATTTACACAATGCCATGAGTGGCTTATTTGAGGAATAACAGGAGCGGGGAAATAACATTTGGGTTGGTGAAGGACGATTTGACTTACGTTATTATGTAAAGACACTCAAATATGTTGTTTATTTGCTTTTACTCCAGCTCAGTCCTTTAATCAGTTTTGGTTTATATGAGTAGCATAGATTTTTACAGACAAGGTTTATCAAGGTTATAGTGAGTCGCATGAGTAATGAGGAATAACTTTAATGTTATGGCTGTAAGTTGCGGAATGTCTTATGAATCTAATTGCTTATAAAAGATATTTGATGATAGAAAGAAATTTGGGTGTTTGATATTTGAAAATTATTTCCATGAATAATTCAATTTTGTGACCTAAAGATGCCCTGGTTTTTAGTTTTGGGATTTTAAAAAGTAGAATTTCTTTATTTCCGGGAATTAGAATAAATATTGTGCAGACTTCTCAAAGTGGGGACACTTTAGCATTAGTTGTTTCATCAGTAATAAATAGAATGAAGGTTATTGTGCAGTGGGAAGTGGATAGCAAGCATAATGAACAGGTTTGAATCTTTTAAGAGATTAGCATGGATTTCTACACATATATATGTATTTTACTTTTAATATGTTCAGTAAATCATCTTCCTTATATTCCTTAGTTGGCATTCAATTTTGCTGAAGTTAGTAGATCTGACACTTTTAGTATTTATTTAGATTAATTCTCTGACTAATTCTACCATTCGGTATCACTAGAAAAAGTGAAAGCACGTTAAGGATTACTTATGGAATGTACTCACTTTTGGTAGTTACAGTAGTCTGCTTTTATTTCCTAAGCTGCATGGTAAGATCTGTAATGCATTAGTTAGACATGTTAATTTTTTCTTTCTTTCTTTCTTTTTTTGCAGTAAATATCAGTATTAATAGAGATTATGGTATTAGAGAGATCTTGTAAATATTTTGTACTTATTAGACTTCACAAGTAAGCATACATTTAGGCATTACACATCTTGTTCCATAGACTGTAGATAGTCCAATTTACAGAGACCTTGGTAAAACAGAGTGTAATAAAGAATCTACACTATATTCACAGTACTTGCTTCATTTTGTGTAAACAAACCAATAAACTGCAGTGTGAGAAATCATAATACTGGAAGGAAAATTAGGTTTGAGAATAATTAAATATGATCTAAAGATTGGCCACTTAGCTTTTTATTGATTTGCTTTATATAGACTGGGATTCAGGTGACGTTAAGATTGGCCTTTTTTTGACATAACGCCTGTATTTCTTGAGTATGTTTTAAGAAGCCTCTTTAGCTGTTGGCCATCAGCAGGTCTGAATAACACTAAGAAACACTTGATATTCCATAATTATATTTAAATTTACCTGTTTTACTGAGGTCATTCAGTGAGAATGATGTTTGCAAATGCTGATAATGATAAAATATGAGTTTAAATATATTATTTATAAGTGAATAGTAATTCTTAAAGAGTAATTTTTAAAATATATATATTGCATAACTACTAAGGTCAAAGTCTCTGGTGTATTGCATGACAAGTTTTATATTGATTTCAAGCACTTGTTACATATAGCACAGTATTTGTTTTGTATTCATGTCCATGTAAATTACCTTATTGTTGCCTTGCATGAAAAACAAATGAATGTTTAATTCACTCTTTCCTTGTAGTAAGTTTTCATTTCTTTGGGTGCAGCAGAGACTTGCATCAGGCACGGTTTTATTTGTTTTTGTCAGTCATGCGAAAAGTTTTGTCCATGTGTGTAATGTGTTATGGCTCTCAGCTTTCACGTGTGGTTAACCATTTTCTCTCTCCCGTGGCACTGCTTCCTGCAGACCAATGGTGATGGCAGACTTTGCTGAGGTGAGTTGTAGTGTTTCTCTATGAGTATTTGTTTGCAGTCCTTTTAGAGCAGAGTGCTTAGGTATAGATTTTTATTTTTCCGAGTTTCATTTTTGTTTTTGTATGTCATTTATTTAGGTTTTAAGTCTTTATAAGGGAAAGGGATTAAAGTAGATTTTTTTTTCTCTCTCTTATTTTTTTCATATTTTTTCTTTACCTGTGTAAAGGAAAGGGGTACAGTATGTTCGTAAAATTTGTGTGAATTAAAAAAAATAATTAAAAATTGATGTTGATCATCTTCATTTGTGAAAAAATTAAACAGGGAGCTCTTAATGGCTCAAAGCTAATTCATTGCTCTGCCATCACAGCGACTTCACAGATCATCCGCGCCACCGTTGATTGGTCGCATCACGAAGGTCTAGAGGAGAGCAAGCGCTGGCAGCTTGGCTTCCCTCACCATTCCTCGATCTGCCTGCAGCTCGTACCTTTGCCTATGCCTAGTGCCTGAATGCTAAAGTATTGGCCGGGACACACTTTTCTTCAAGATAAACAACATTGAAGTGGTTCTCTGGAGTGTGTTGTCATTAATATTTTTCTATAGTTGATGAAATCCAAAAAGGTGCAGTAACTCTTTAAGATGTATAGCAGATGGTTCAGGAAAATCAAGCTATTAAGTCACTTCATAGATTAGCTACAAGAGAGCCTCCTTATTTCATTGTGCCCCAAAGGCCATCTGACCTCTTATGTGCCTTATTATTATATAAAAGGCATTATGAAGAATGCCATTCCAGGCAGGCAGTTTGGAGAAGAAGCACTTTTATAATCAAGGTGTGCATTCAGTGCGTGCTTGTTATCGGTGAAATATTTTACTACTGTTAGTTAAAACGTTGACTTTATGTGGATGTATCTACTTCTTTCCTTCAGTTACAAATACACAATACTAGTAATAAAGTACCTTGCTGATTCCCACTAGATGATATTTATGTTCTTCACATTTCATCTGGGTGTACTGAAATTCTCTATGGTGGTCCCCCCAAATGACCAGTATGTCACTGCCTAGGCATGCACACAGATCTCAGCATGGAGGACCTGTGTTTAAATGTTTAGTCCTATGTGAGATAGTAAAGACGGCTGTTGAGAGAGAAACTTTACAACATTTTTAATTCCTTTTAGAATATTTATATTTTTGTGTTTATTTTTGACAAGAGATCCTCTTTTATCACATTTTACTTTTTTGTTTGTTTAAAGAGATAAATATGTGATTTTATCTTCATTGTAATTGCATTGAACCTATTGATGTTAGCAGATATATGTTTTATTGAAGAAATTATCCACTTCTAGGTTAAGAGTACTTTTTTAAAGTCAAATACTTTCAATAAGGTTTTTTTTTTTCTTTTCTTTAGAAAGTCACTTTGATATTTTTTGTTGAGCATTTGTATGAGTTTTGTATTTAATTTAAATTGTTTTAAGCAGCTTACGAATCAGACAGTCATTATTTTAAAACTTTGCATACTATGTGGTGCAGTTTGTTTGTGCTGTGTTATGGTTTGTGGGCAGCTGAATTGCAGCTTAGAAAATTAACAAGACTGATGGGAAATCTGTTTTAGAAATTGTTATGCTATGTAATATAGTAAGTGATTGACAGGGGCCTACAAGTTTATGATTGTAAATTGATGTTATCAGTGAGGTAACATGCAGCTGATAAGCTCTTGTTCTGAAAAAAATATAACTTTGGACTTTATATAAAACTTTAACAAAAAATGGTGTGATTTATCAATGGTAGAATTTTCTCTTTTTACAAAATAAATTTTAGAAACTGGTCTGTAAATAGTATAAATACTTTTTCACCATTAGTCACATTTTTACATTGTCTTAGTAATTTGTAGGAAATTGGAACATTTGCCATTTGCTGTCATGGCCACAAGTCCCAAAATTTGGCAACAAAATAAAGTCAGTCATTAGTATTAGTTTTTTGTTTTTTTCATTTTATATGGCCTGCATAATTTTTTTTGACACTTGGTAAATGTGAAGGAAATCATATGAAAAACTATTTTTTTCGTATTACTGAACTGTGGTTACATGATTTAATAATGGATGCCTCTAAATGACCATAATTTTGTTAAGGTAGCCCATCTGCCTTGGTCTGCTGATGCCATGGTTTTTGTTACCATTGTTATGATTATTAGTATCTTGTAGGAGGTGCAGTGCCTCATTTTTTCCTTTCATTGGTAAATATACTAAGAATCAGCACTGACTAAGCTCCTGTTCTTAAATATTCACAAAGATAAAAGAAGATAATGAAAAGTAGCCAAAAGTTATTGTCATTTTTAAAAGTGAAGGCAGCAAATACATGAATTTATTTGGAATTGAAAATAAAGGAGAACGTGTTTAGCTTGAGTTGAAGGCTGTATCTTCAGTAAGGATGATAAATATTTACTATACTATTTAACTGCACTGGAGCAAGTACATTTAAAATACATTGTTATGAGAGACTTTCAGCATTCATAGATATTATTCCTCATGTCATACACAGAATAAGCTTTACATTGTGTATACTGTGAATAGACAATTGTAATTCATTTCATTTTCAAGAAAGCTACCAGATCTTTACATAAATACCAGCTCTAAAAGTTGATGGCAGAAGAGCTTATAAAGACTGAAATCCTGGTGCATAAAATGTGACTTGAGAAAAAGCAGCTCAAGCAAAGTTAATCATTCATCTGTTTATTTATCCTTGTTTCTTTTTATGCAGTACTAATATACTAATTTGGAAGTCAGAAATATTTATTAACTATTTATTTTTTAGTGATATGTTTTTGAGGTGCAATAATAGAATGTTGATGTGCTCCAAGATGACCAGAATTATCACAGGATTCCCTTAGCCCTAGTCACCTTGTTTACAATACTTAATTTGTAATATGCATAATCTACTGTGTGTGGAATTATATTAGGTTTTCAGAAAGAGTTTGAATGTTTTCTATATGAAGTCACTGAAGATATTTGTCCCTGTATTCATTTTTTTTTTTGCAGCTAGAAGTCTGAGATAACAAAATGACGATTGGTGAAGAAATAAAAATGATTTAAACCTGAGAAGATATGAAGAGATTCAGAGTTTTACATATTTATATAGTGGGTGTCCTCAGCTTCACAGGCCAAGACTGTGGAACTCTAACAGCACCAGTGGGGTGTAATTTTTAGTATACATTTTTAATAAAATAACAATGATTTTCAGTTTTGCTTTTTATGACTTTACCCCATGATAGAGATAAGAAGGTGGAGGAAAGCAGTTCACATACTTTTGTGTGTGTTTCAGGGGGCAGGGATATACAAAATAAGTTTATTTGAAGATTTAGCAGGTTTCCCAGCAGAGAAGACTGAAGTACTAAAGAGGAAAAGAAGGAAAATAATGCAGCAAAGCAAGGGAGATAAGGATAGGCACACAGAAGCCAAGACACATCAGTTAAGGTCAATGTGTCAAGTGAAATGTAGGAATAGTGGCCAGCATTAGACAATGATTTGAGGATATGGGGAGCAAAGAAGCTATCCATAAAATATATATTTTTTTTTTATATTGACTGAACTGCAGTAACTGCAGTCAATAGGTATGGTTATTGATGGCAGTAAAGATGGAAAGCTATTGATCAACTATCTAATGACCTATATCCCACTGGTGACATAAGAGAACACTGATACTGTGTCACTGAATATGAATACCTTTGTTAGGAGATACATTGACTTGTTTTCACCATCTTGCTCCTCCCATCTTCCCTTAACCCAAAGCTGACGGGCATGGCATTACTGTGAATTTACTTTATTAATTGTTTTTACACATAGATGACTACGCTTGTACTAAGTCACCAATGAACCAATTATGAGTACTGCCTGTCTCGCAAGTCTATCTTTTTCCTTGGTTTACAAAATTGTTGTACATTATCTTATTTTGCTGTTACTAATGTTCATAATATCACAGTAATTATAATCTCTATAATAAACAGCACCATTTATATTCATAGCATCAGTAAAAAAAAAAAAAATTTCCTGCCAATTCAAGGAAAGGTGAAATCGGGTAAGGTCATAAGGTATACTAATTGACTCCTTTGTGGCCAAGCACTAGCAGAGCCATCTATGTGCAGAGACATTCCCCGGTGGCATGTGGTTAAAGACTTATTCACTTTTGCCTCTGCTCTGAAGGCATCTATGAATCTTGGAAGATTTTCACTGTCATGACATCTAACATATATTTTATACACAGACTCGTGTATATGGACTCCCAAGCATTGACAGAGCCTTTTTCTGGTTGAAAAATTTGAAACACACTTTAGTTGCATAAATAATTTATTTGTTAACACAACACCAGCAGGTAACTTATTTTATTTGGTAATAATTTATATTATATATTTTGTATTTATATTGCTAAGAGTTTAATTGTATTCATTTTAATTAAGGCACATCATAAATTTTTAACTAACTTCCATTTCCCTTCTCTAAAAGTCAACGCATTTAGAAATGGATTATCTAGACATTTACAACCAGATACAAGTAAACTACCATTATATATCTTCAAGTAAAAGGAAATTGTAACTTTAAATCACAGACTATACCATTTTCCAGAACACAAATATTTGCTGCATCTTTAATGCCAGTGCATTTTGTCAAATGATTGATCTGAACAGTGAAGAGATACTAGAAAAAAAATAATTCTAAAACAAAGAAGCAGAAACAATAGGTCTGTCATTAATCAAGTGTTATCAAAATATGTATTAATATGTTGCAATTCCTTCTTCCTCCGACAAATACTGCTGAACTTAGTTGGTTTTACATTATGTAAAGAAACACTGGTGCTCAAAAGAAAGTTAATATTTAAGTAACAATATGATCAGGTACATTCCCAGCAGGAAAACTGACAAGAAGTGAAATAACAAGACCTGTCAAAAAAGGGGAAACATACATTCACTCTTGTGTGTCTTCTAAACTGTAGCGTGTCAGTGGTAATCACAAAAGTAACTGCAAAACTTCTTTTTCTTCCTTCCTTTTGGTAATAAGTTTCCAGGAAGGGCATCCTCGGACTAGTGCAGTCAAGGAAACCAAGTAGTTCCGCCTTTAGCCGATGGTGTAGCTTAACGTTTTTCCTGTCAGGAGTTTCATGATCATGTTTACGGTCCGAGAGGCAGGAAGGACATGGCCCTCCACTTTTTTTCAATATTGAAGAAGGCGCAGATGTCCTTTAGCTCTTGTCCTCAGCGACCAGCCTAGACGCCATCCAGCTCGAGAGTTGAGGGACACATGGGGGCGTTTCCTCTGCTTGACGACGCCCTTTGACGGGCAGAGGCGCCTTTACCGTGCCAACCTGAATGGAGTCCGGAGGATGTTCGACCGTGATTTTTCTAAAATGAAAACAAAGGGGAAAGTAAATAAATATATTAGTTGGACGGCTAGAAGAGAATTAACAATGCATAAGGATGATGTTAAATAATAGTCATTAAAATACAATCAAAACCTTTACTTGACAGATAGTACGACAGAGAAATGACTGTGTAATTAGATAACTACTTAACAAAACTTCCTCACCGTCGACATCTGCTTCAGCCACTCTTTGTTGTTGAAATCGAGCTTCGATTCGAAGTAAAAGTCGTTGATGTAAGAAAGAAGCTGGTCCACTTTTTCTGGGAATTCCTCGGTCGTCTTGGGCGTTTCCTGCGGGAGAGGTGTATGTGGTTACTGTTATGTGGTGTATATGGCAGTATGTATGGATAGCTGCGTCAGTATACATACTTTTGTGTGTGTGTGTTTGTGTGTGTGTGTGTGTGTGTGTGTGTGTGTGTGTGTGTGTGTGTGTGTGTGTGTGTGTGTGTGTGTGTGTGTGTGTGTGTGTGTGTGTGTGTGTGTGTGTGTGTGTGTGTGTGTGTGTGTGTGTGTGTGTGTGTGTGTGTGTGTGTGTGTGTGTGTGTGTGTGTGTGTGGTGTGTGGTGTGTGGTGTGTGGTGTGTGGTGTGTGGTGTGTGGTGTGCCGCACACTTATACTTTATCCAACGATCTATCCCACCCCCGTCCCAACCGCACCTCCGGCTCCTCCGTGGTGGCCTTCAAAGGACCCACGAAACTGATCTTGGGCGCCAGACCGACAGCAGCTCTTGCTTTGTTCATCATGAAGTCCACGATCTCGTACTCATTGCCTTGCTTCAGGAGATTGTTCTTGATCTGGAAAGAAAGACGGGAAATGTGGGTGACGGGTTGGTATCAATGCCGTGTTTACCTTCGAGGTTTCGTTGGGTAAATTTTCAAGGAATTTTTTTGGATTCATTGCTGTGGGTCAAGGGGAAGAATCTCAAGCACTTTCCTAACTTATTCATTCGTTTTTTGACACAACATTCGAACCCGTTTCCCTTCTCTCACTCTCTCAACCCCCTTCCCTCTACCAACTAGATATTTCTCTGTCCTTTTCCCCTTCTCCCTCCTCTTCCCCAATTCCCTCTTTTATTTCCTCTCTCCCCTTACCATTCCCCTTTTACCCTTTCCATTAACTCTTTCTATTTCCCACTGCCCCTTTCCACCTCCCATTTCTTTTTTTCCTGTTGACCTCTTTCCCCTTTCCCTTCTTCTTTCCCTTTCCCCCTTCCCCCTCCCCCCTCCCCCCTCC
>NC_061826.1:40644656-40679656 GCF_019202785.1 Penaeus chinensis | reverse complement strand
CTATCGCGTGAAATGAAGTCAAATTAATTGCTTCCTTCTTTATGAGTTTTTTTGTTTTTTTCGTGTCGTTTTACACCTTATTGCTATTCATCTTGTGGTTATTCAAGTCACACGCACACGCACACACGCACGCACACACGCACGCACGCACGCACACACACGCGCACACACACACACACACACACACACACACACACACACACACACACACACACACACACACACACACACTCACACACACACACTCGTAGATGTATGCAGAAATGAGCGAAGGTAGGTAGGTAGCTTTATTAATGTTCAACACCTCATTACTATTCATCATGTAGTCATCCGAATTACATTCTTATGTAGAAATCCTCTTCTACATAAGAATGTAATAACCCTAACACGAAGCAGCATTCTCAGTACCACTCCTACTGCAACAGCAAACCTCTTATTTGCAATGGACTCACCTTGCAATCATCGTGTTCAACTGCAAACCACCTATTTACAATAAACTCACCTTGCAATCATCGTGTTCAACTGCAAACCACCTATTTGCAATGAATTCGTACTTCTGGCCGGTCTGAACGTCCCTGAAGATGATATAGCGAACGTGCCACGAGGCTTCAGCTCCCTGTGGCAATGAGTTGATCATGTTGCATAAAAGTTATTAGGAACGGGGAGGTTTTTGGTCGAGTTAAGTTAAATTCCATTGTCAATATTACCATTATTATATATGTAATTTTCATTATCATTATCGTTCCGTTTATTGTTGCTGTTACTATCCTTATCACCATTATCATTGTTATCATCATTGATAAATTTTATCATTACCATTCTCTTTATTACAATTATTATCTTTGTTATTATTATCATCATTATCATTATTATTATCTTCATAAATGCCTTCTTTTCATCACTATTACTATCATTATCATCCCAACTATGTTATCATTGCTATTATTATTATTATTATTATTAATGTAATTTCATTATCATTCTCTGTATCATACGCTTTATTGTTATCATTGTTACTTTCATTATCATTATTTTTTTTTTTATTATCGGCCGTAGCATTATCATGCTTATTAGCAGTAGTATTATCATCTTAACCATGACCATAATTATTTTTATTACTATTATTATCATTATCATGAATATCATTAGCATTATCATCATGATCATTATTTTTATCATTATTATTAGTAGTATTATTATTGTCATTATTATTGTTTTTACTATTATTATATTTTATCATCATTGTTATCATTACAACTATCTTTATTGATGTTAATATCATTATCATTATTATTATCTTTATTTTCAATATTATCATTAATATCATCCTTGTTATTATCATTATCAATATTACGATTATTGCTAATATTAAAATCATTACTATCATAACTATCACTATTAAATTCGTAATCATCATTATTATTATCAACATTAGTATTATTACTATTATGATTCTCACGATCACCATCATCACCATCACCCCCGTACCTCCCCCCCTCCCCCCTCACCTTCCCGCTATTATCATGCCAAATCCTCAAAAACTGCAGGTTCCCCAGAGCCTCGGGAACGGCCATGACGAAGATGTCGACGCCGTTCCTCTTGAAAATGGTCCTCTCGCGGTCTTCAAAGGTCCTGATTTCGGTCTCGGCCTTTTCTCCCGAGACGATGAACTGCACCTTGCTTTTGGTCGCCGCCTCCTCCTTGCCGCCCGTGAACACCATGATTTCGTAAAGGTACTGCGAGTGGGGTGGTGTTATTGCTATTATTATTATTATTATTATTATTATCGTTATTATTATTATCATCTTTAGTATTATCATTATTAGTATCATCTTTAGTATTATCATTATTAGTATCATCACTGTCATTATCATCATCTTTAGTATTATCATTAGCTTTATTAGTATTCATAGTATTAGCATTTATCAATAGTAGCATTGTCATTATCACAGTTATCATCACCGTCTTTCGACATTACTATTATTACCACTACTTTATCCAGCTCATTATCAATATCATTATCGCAGTCAGCACCACATCCCTCTACACCGCTCTTATCAGCTAAACGGGTATATTTTACCCCGAAAAAACAGAGTGTAAATGCTGTCCCATTGGCCTGACCTTGTCCCTGGGGTCGTTGTCGGGAAGGGGCGTGGCTCCCAGTTTGGTCAGGTCTTCCTTATCCTTGAATCGACCCCAGATCAGGAGCATAATGTAGACTGCCAACGTTGCTATCATTGTTATTATGATGGTCGGGTTGTCTGCAGCGTCTGTTGTACATCATTATTTTTTTATTATTATTTTATTATTATTATTATTATTATTATTATTATTATTATTATTATTATTGATATTATTATTATTGATATTATTATTATTATTATTATTATCCTTCTCATTATCGCCTTCAGTGTTTTTATTGCTGTTATTTTTTCTTACATACAGTCGTGGATATATACAAGAGTATCAATATTTGGGCTGTTGACTGTTTGGAGATGTATTTTCATGCGAGAAATTTGTATGCTAGGGGAATGGAGGGTACCTCTGTGTGTGTGTGTGTGTGTGTGTGTGTGTGTGTGTGTGTGTGTGTGTGTGTGTGTGTGTGTGTGTGTGTGTGTGTATGTGTGTGTGAGAAAAAGAAAGAGAGAGAGGGAGAGGGAGAGAGAGAGAGAGAGAGAGAGAGAGAGAGAGAGAGAGAGAGAGAGAGAGAGAGAGAGAGAGAGAGAGAGAGTGAGAGAGAGAGAGAGCTAATGTGTATGCATGTTCGTATTCGTATTCATGTGCGTCTGTATATGTACAGCGAACCCTTAACTCACTCATGTTCAGAAGCTTATTAAAGTCAATGGCATTAGGTTGTGGGAAGAATCCTGAGGCGAAGGACGTGAGATGGTTGCAGGAACAGACAGTGTGAGTCACGTTGGCCGTCAACACCTGCAACGAAAAGATAAAATAGAGAGAAAGAGTGTAAGAAGGAGGGAGGAAGGGCGAGGGAGAAGGAGAAGGAGAAGGAGAGGAGAAAAAGAGGGAGGGAGAGGGAGGGGGAGGGGGAGGGGGGAGGGGGAGGGGGAGGGGGGAGGGGGAGGGGGAGGGAGAGGGGAGAGAGAGAGAGAGAGAGTAACCAATACAAAAGCCGCGAACAGAGACACTGGAACCTCAAAAGTCGAAAAAAGAGAGAGATAGCAAAGACGAAAAATAAAGGAAATAACAAAAAACAAATTTCATAAATCCTCGCCGCCACGCACCCTGCACCCGTTCCTGTCCCAAGACATGGTGTCCTCCTTGAAGAAAAGACAAGACGAAGTGTACATCCTGACGGTGTAGTTCGTGCTCCACACCTTCGTCATGTTGGCCAGAGTGAGGTTGAAGGCCCCGCTGTCTGCCCAGAAGCCCTGTTGGGTACGAGGAAGAATGATCACTTAACGTTTAATGTTATAATTTTTTTCCCCATTTATTATCATTGTTGTTATTATTATTATTATTATTGATAGTATTATCATTATTACTAATTATTATTATTATTACTAATCATTATACTCATTATCATTATTATAATTATCTTCATTATTATAGTCATTATCATCATCATCCCCATCATCACTATTATCATCATTATCAATACTATTATCTGTAGTAGTATCTTTACCACATTGCCCTCACGATCATCATTATCACACCCATATCATCAACATAATCCCCATCAACATCAAAATCATTTTTCGACAATCAATACATTCTATTTCACAAAATTTACCTCCTCGTCCGTGTAATTAGCGAATTCGGAGAGACAGACGTAATATAAACCCGTCTGGTTTGTCACGAATTCATCCTCAAGATACACGTCATAGAGTGGGAAGCTGGGCATAGAAAGAAATTTTATTATTAATGAGTGTAGTGAAACGGAAAATAAATGGTGAAAACTGTGAATTAATGTGTAAATGTGCGGGTTTAAAGTTGGTGGGAAAATGTATCGTATATGTAGGCGTTTCATTATTGTACATCTGGTAATGAGTAGATATCGTATGTGTGGGGATTACATTATTGTACATCTGGCAAAAATTATCGTATTTATAGGAATTTAAATGTTGTACGTCTAGAAAAAAATCATACATGTTAGGAATTTCATTATTGTACATCCGGCAAAGAACAAGAAATATAGGTCATATAGGAATTTCAGTATTGTACGTGTCGAACAAATCGAGGTGTAAGATTTTCATGGTTGTAAATCTGGCAATAAAAAAATAAATATTGTACACATTATTATACAACTGACAAAAATACACACAAAAAAATATCGTACATACACGCGGTTAATTACTGTACATCTGGCAACAAAGAAAGAAATACCCGTACATACAAAAAAGTACACAAGAAATATCGTACATACTCGACCTTCATCATCGTACATCAGGCAAACTAAAACAACGATATCGTACATGTAGGAATTAGTGTCGTTTCCAAAGGGATCGTACGGTTCCAGCCTGGGTTCTGTCACGTTGCGAACCCGCGTGATGTCCTCCAAATTCACAACCAGGTCGTATTCAGTCAGCGTCGGCATTTCCAGACGCCTAGGGTAAATTCGTAGATGGAGTGTGTAAGATTAGATGGTACATAATTAACCAGAAAAAAGTAAGTGCACAGATTAAGATATATATATATATATATATATATATATATATATATATTTATTTATTTATAATCGTATATATATATGATTTCTAATTTGATTTAACCTAATTAAATTTTCTATTTGATCTCTTTATTAAATCTCTTATCATATCTAATATAATTTGATTTAATCCAATTAAATTTTCTATTTAAGCTATCTTTATTAAATATCTTATATCTATTTTAATTTCAAATAATCTAATTATTTATTTAATCTCATCTAATCTGATTAAATTTCTCATCGGATCTAAACTTCTCATCTGATAATAAATTGTACTAAACACTTAATCAAACAAAGCCTTATTTGAATAAATGAGAAATTAAATAAAATATAAAATATCTAAATAATAATAATAATAATAACAATAATAGTAATGGTAATGATGAAATCATAATAATAATAATAATAATAATAATAATAATAATAATAATAATAATAATAATGATAAAAATATTAAAAATCTAAATCATAACAATAATAATAATAATAATAATAATAATAATAATAATAATAATAATAATAATAATGATAAATAATAATAATAATAATAATAATAATAATAATAATAATAATAAATAATAATAACAATGATAAATAATAATGATTATAATAATAATAAAAATCTAAATCATCATAATAATAATAATAATAATGATAATAATGATAATAATGATAATAATAATAATAATAATAATAATAATAATAAATAATAATAATAATAATAATGATAAATAATAATAATGATGATAATAATAATACAAATCTAAATCATCATCATCATTATCATCATCATAATAATAATAATAATAAATAATAATAATAATAATGATGATAACAACAATACGAAACAAAAACAAATTCATAGGACTACAAACGAAAATGTCACCCACCTTATGAAGACGACGAGATTGGCCTCTGGATTCTGCACTGTGATCTCGACGTTGATGGAAGACCACTCGCGACTCACGTTGAAGGAGGTGCACAGCATACTCTCGTCCTCCACGCCGAGTTCGAGGTAGTGGTTGGGGTCCACGAAGGTCGGTTCTGAGGGAAGGGGGTGGGGGAGAAAGGGAGGGAGGGAAGGAGGGAGAAAGGGAGGGAGGGAGGGAGGGATAGGTTAATGGTTGGGGAGTTCTGCGATATTTTAGATTTTTTTTTTTTTTTTTTTTTTTTTTTGTAGGGAAATCCATCTGCTTATGCATATCACTGCTTTATAAACAAACATATACGTAGACTTAGAAACACTCAATCACTCACACTTTCTCTCTCTCTCTCTCTCTCTCTCTCTCTCTCTCTCTCTCTCTCTCTCTCTCTCTCTCTCTCTCTCTCTCTCTCACCCGTTAACCTCGGCCCTTCTCTCTTCCTCCCTCCTCTCGGCACGTAGATTTTGATTTCGTTTTCGGGTTCCAGGTCCTCCACGGGTATGACTTCGATCTCGGTTTCGGATATTCGCTGAACGAGTCGAATCTGCATCGTCTTGGTGGTTCGACTCAGCTTCTCCTTGGCGCCGTCTCCGAAGGACTGAGAGGGAGGAGGGCGAGGAGGTCGTGCGTGGGTTTAGTGGAAATGTTCGTTATCGTGAATTGTTTCGTTATCTAGAATTGTTTCGTTATTTTTTTTTTTTTTTTATTTAGTTAGGTTGTATAATTTTATTGTTATGGGGGGTGCACTTTATTATTATATTTCAGTCTGTTGTTTTTTTTCTTATTGTGGGTGGTATTAAAGTTGCTGATTTAGCATCCCACAAAATTGATGATATACGTGTTTATGTTTGTGCCGAATCAGTTTCTGTGATGTTTTGGGGGGATTTAAAAAAAAAGAAAAAAAAAGAAGTGCCTCCGAATCTTAATTTGCTTCGCATAATATTTTCATATGCATAAGAATTATAATATATGCATCAGTAAACGAAGGCTAATGTTGAAAGTAAACGGAACGCTAAACACATGTGTTTTACCTAATTATAAAGAGAAGAAAAAAAAAAAAAAAAAAGGAAAAGGAAAAAAGAGAGAGAAAAACAACCAGAAAAAAATAGCAGAAACAACTTTAACCCATTCGCCCCGGATTTATGTTCTGTCCCCTATAGTTTTTGGTGAATTTTGTTACATACAGATGGCTCCACATGTGCTCAGCCGACAAGGAGTCTATCAGTAGCCCTAGTGACCGATCCTGATTTTCCCATTCCTTGAATTGGCGGGAAAATTTATACCATTGCTATCGATACTGTTATTATTGTTATTGATGTTATGATTATTAATTTGTCATTAAAATATTTAAGACAATGAAATGATACAAAAGACCCTTTCTTAAAGTGAAAGAAAAGAGTAAACAGGTGAAATAGGTAGTTTCTAATAACTGGCTATTTGGTGATTAAGAACTTTTAGAACCATCTATGTGTAAATACAATAAATAAACGTGTATTACAGTGGGCATGTCATGTATTCATGCCACACGGGGCGAATGGGCTAACAAAAGAGACCCCCATCCCTACCCATACCCCCACTCCCACCCATGCCCCCACTCCCACCCATGCCCCCACCCCCACCCATACCTCCACTCCCACCCATACCCCCACCCCCACCCATGCCCCCACTCCCACCCATGCCCCCACTCCCACCCATATCCCCACCCCCACCCATGCCCCCACTCCCACCCATGCCCCCACTCCCACCCATACCCCCACCCCCACCCATGCCCCCACTCCCACCCATGCCCCCACTCCCACCCATGCCCCACCCCCACCCATACCCCCACCCCCACCCATACCCTCACTCCCACCTGCACAATAACCGGCCAGGCCACAGCTTGGATTCCCACGGTATAATTCCCGGTCTCCGTCGACGAGCAATTCCCCGTCTCCACTTTCTCCTCCTTCAGGATGTCGCAGATGTCAGGGAACTCGTAGACGCCTCCCCCCTGCCACAGCTGGTACCCCGCTAAATCCTTTGCCTCCATCCTGTTGGGGAAGAGGAGAAGGGAAGAGGGGTTAAATTGGTGAAGAGGAGGAGGAGAGGAGAAATATTAAATCAATGAGGAAGAGACAGAGAGAAAAAGGGTTAAATTGACGGAGAGGAGGAGAGGAAAGAAAGAGAAGGGTTAAATTGTTGAAGAGGAGGAGAGGAGAGGAGAAGGGTTAAATTGATAAAGAGGAAAAGGAGAAGAGAGGGAGAGAAGAAGAGTTAACTTGACGAAATGGAAAGGGAAAGAAAGGTTAAATCAATGAGGAAGAGACGGAGAGAAAAAGGGGTAAATTGATGAAGAGGAGAAGGAGAGGAAAGAGAGAGAAGGGATAAATTGATGAAGAGGAGAAGGAGAAAAGAAATGTTAAATCAGTGAGGAAAAGAGGGAGAGAAGAAAAGTTCAATCCATGAGGAAAAGAGGGAGAAAAGAAGGATTAAAATAATGAAGAGGAGAGGAAGAGAAGATAGAAAAAAAGATGGATAATATTCGGACGAAGATAACAGTTAATACAAATATGGAATGAATTTTCATAGTACCACTCCAACTGAACATTCTACCGGACAGAACAGCATCCAAAAAAAACAATAATAATAACAATAATGAAATATAAAAAGACAAAAAGTGAACATAGACACGGAATCAAATTTCATACCTAACACCTCAATTTAACATTCAACCAGGCAACGTTGCATAAAAAAAAATAATACAATATTAATAATATTAAACAATAATGATAATAATAACAATAATACATAAGTAAATGAATAAATAAATAAACAAATAAATTAATCAATAAACAAATAAAAACAGACAAAATATATAAAACAAAAAAACAAACAAAATAAGTAAACCAAAAAAATAAACAAAAAACAAAATAAACAACAAACAAGCAACAAAAACAAACAAACAAACAAACAAGCAACAAAAACATAAAACAAACAAACAACAAAAACACAAACAAAGAGAGCAAGCAAGCAGCATCACAGGCCACTCACATCACCATCGTCATCTCGAGCCCGTCCTCCGTGTTCACAAAAATGGGCTTTTCTCCGGGGAAGACAACCTGCAGTAGCTTCGTCTGCATTTGCTCCACGGCCGCGAGCATCTTCTGGACTTGAGTCACGGCGCGGTATTTCTGGACCTGGAACGGACGAAAGGGAGGAGTCATTAGCAGGAATTATAGATTCGTCCGTGAGGTTCGTTTGTGCTGGTAGGAATTGGCTACTGCAGTTGTTAATGGAATGGCTGTGGTTAGTGCTGTGGCGTATCGTTAAGTTCGTTTCTTTTTTCGTCATTTTGTTTCATTTTGATTCTTATTTTTATTTCATCTATTGATTTTTTTTTTATGCATATTATTTTTTTAAATTCTTTCTTCCCCTCTTCATTTTCTTTCATCTTTATATTTTTTTTTTTTGCCTTATTTTCTCTTGTTCTTTTCACTTTCTCTCACCCTTATTTTTCTTTTTTTTCCCCTTTTTTGCTTATTTTTCCTTTTTCTTTTTACTCTCTTTCACCCTCATTTTCTTCTCTTTCATCCTTCCTATCTCCTTATTCCCCCCACACTTCCTACCTTTAGCGCGAGTTTCTTCTTCTCCTGCATTTCTCTCTGTTCATCGGTCAGTCCGTCGTCCAGGACCTCCTCCTCCGCCACAGGGTCCTCCTCCAACGTAATCCCTAGCTCCTCGAGGGTGGCGTCGATGTTCTCGTACTCGGAATACTCGCCCTCGACAGACGCTTTCAGGTCCGTCGGCAGGATGTTGTCCTCGAGAACTTTGTCTGACGTGCCCTGGCGGGGGTCAAGTATGGGGGGGGGGGGGGGTTAGTGTTTGGAAGTGACGTGTCGGCGGGCAAAAGGGAAAAAAAATCATCAAACATCGTCACCATCATCATCGTCATAATCACTATCACCATCCTCATCACCATCACCATCTTCACCATCATCATCATAATAATAAAACGACAGTATGAGATAAGGGCTACAGAAGAGGATGCAGGCAGTTATTAATATTCACATTGAATAAGAAATCAAGAATAAAACAATTCCCTAAAAATCCCTTCAGATATTCAGGAGTAGGCATTATCCCTCAACAAGAACCACCGTGGCATAAGTAAACAAGTAAGTTGACTCTGAAGTTGTAAAATAATATAAATACGCAGATTTCCCCACAATCAGCGATGTTCTTACCGTAGTCATAGAAGATATAGACTGCATACTGTTGCTCACAAACGCCTCAGGTTCCGCTGGATCGCTGATGGTCATGTTGAGCAACACCTTTGTGAGGCAAGAACCTGTCACCTGTAAACACACAAGAAGTGATCCAAGGTAAGCATTTTCTTCCTATTTTCACGTCTTCTTCTTTCTTCTTCTCTCTCTCTCTCCCTCTACATAATAAATCATTCACACCCCAAAATACAAAAAAACGCACCTTTTATACAGCCAGGTCTTCCATTCACACACCCCCAGTTACCAAAACCACACCTGTCGCGTAGCCAGATCTTTCATTCACAACCCCCAAAACACCACACCCATTAAACATCAAGCTCCTCCCACTCACACAGCCCAAAACACCAACACACCACACCTGTTGCGTAGCCAGATCCTTGCCCTTAATATCGACCGTCTTCCCATCCCCGACGATAGAGGACACGGTCGAGAAGAGTTGCGTGCAGTCCGAGAGGGTGTCGGTGTTGATCATCTCCAGCTGGGTCATCATGGAATTGATCTCCTCGGCGCTTTCGGTCAGTTCCGCGTCCAGCTTGGCCTGCTGCTCCGCCCTGATCCTCGCGAGTTCCTCAGGGTCCATCGTGGTTGTCTCGAAGAGCTCGTCGGGGGCGTAGGTCGGTTCCGGGGTCGTTGTGGTCGTCTCCCACTGTTTGATTGTTTTTAGAGGGGGCTGGTTAAGTCATGTTAAGTTACGTTTCGTTAAAGTTAAGTTAAGTTAGGATAAGTTTAAGGGGATGGAGCTTAGTTCTTTGGTTAGTTTGGTAAATGATGTATAGCAGGTTTTGGGTTATATTAATGAACGCTAAGTGATGGGTATATACATAGGTAAAATGCGAAAGCGGAAGAGAGTGAGTGAGAGTGAGTGAGAGTGAGAGAGAGAGAGAGAGAGAGAGAGAGAGAGAGAGAGAGAGAGAGAGAGAGAGAGAGAGAGAGAGAGAGAAAGAGAGAGAAAGAGAGAGAGAGAGAGAGAGAGAGAGAGAGAGAGAGAGAGAGAGAGAGAGAGAGAGAGAGAGAGAGAGAAAGAGAGAAAGAGAGAAAGAGAGAGAGAGAGAGAGAGAATGGAAAGGGGAAAAGGAGAAAGAGGAGAGAAAGGAGGAAGAGGAGAGAAGAGAATAGAAGAAAAAAAGGAGAGAAGATCATGGAACAGAAAAACAGAGAATAATATAAAAGAGAAGAAATATAACAAACTAAAATAGAAGATAAAGAAGGGCATAGAAGAGAGAAAAGGGGATTATCAAGACACACTCACAGGTTCATCCTCGAGCACCAAGCCCTTGATGGAGGTCCTGGCCTGGAGTAGCTGGTTGAGCCTGGCCTGATCTCCCTCTCCAGATGCTCGTAATATCTCCTTCTTGTCTGTCCAAGCTTCGTACTCGAGTCTCGAAGGAAGTGAGGTCTGGAAGAGAGCGGGGTGGGGAATTTAATGGGGGAAATTGGTCTCTTTTCAACGGCAAAGTCCTGAAGAAATTTGAAGCTTGAGAGAGGAGAACATTTTGAGAGAGGGAAACTGATCCCTTTTCGTTAGCAAAACATTCAAGACTGTGGAGTCTGAAAGAGAGTGAGGTAAATCTATAGAGGAAAACCGATATATTTTCAACAGCAAAGTCTTGAAGAATCTTTGAAGTTTGAGAGAGGGAACTGATTGCTTTTCATGCGCAAATTCTTGACGAAAGTGAAGTCTGGAAGAGAACGGGGAAAATCTATAGAGGAAAACTGATCTCTTTTCTACAGCAAAAATGCAAAAGAAGGAAAAAGAAATTATATCTTATATATACACACACCCATCTAGATAAAAAAAAATAAGTGGATATGTTTGAGCAGCAAAATGTAACTATTTTATCTTCTTTTACAATAATAAATTCTACTTTTCACCAACAACAACAAAAAACAAAAACGAAATCTCCCTTTCACCCAAAAGGAAGAAAGACATCTCCTTCCCTCAACCAATAACAACAAATAATAACAAATACATTTTTAAAAAAGACACGTACCGAGAATGCAGCAATAAAGTAATCTCTGGCAGCTCCGAACTCATCCTCGATCGT
Source organism: Penaeus chinensis (assembly GCF_019202785.1). Classification (NCBI taxonomy): domain Eukaryota; kingdom Metazoa; phylum Arthropoda; class Malacostraca; order Decapoda; family Penaeidae; genus Penaeus; species Penaeus chinensis. The sequence continues at coordinate 40,667,763 of NC_061826.1, read as the reverse complement.
TACCCAAAAAGTCCAGTTACCAAAAGGGAAGACAAATTTGTCCTTGTTGTCGATGCCGAACTTGAGGTTCTTGATGTAACCCCATTCGTTGTTCTTTACTGTGATAAGAGAAACGAGGAGATGGTTGGGAATGGAATAAAGCAGTGGAGGCAAGAGGAGACAGTAGTAATGTAGGAATGAGGAGATAGGAATGGAATAGAGTAATGTAAGCAATAGGAGATAGGAAAGTAGGAATGAGGAGATAGGAATGGAATAAACAAAAGGAGGCAAGAGGAGATAGTAAAGTAGAAATGAGGAGATGGTTAGGAATGGAATAAATATTGAAGACATGAGAAGACAGATCAGAATAGAGTTAAAAGTGCACGAATGAAAAGATGGGGAAAGCATAAACAATGTACGAATATGGAAATAGTTAGGAATAAAACAGACAGCGTAGGAATGAGAGGAAAAATCAGAATAGAATAAGGAGTGTAAGAATGAGAAAATAGATAAAAAATAAATTAAAAGTGTTGGAATGAGAAGATAGTTAGGAATTTAATAAACTGGAATGAGATGGCAGTTAGGAAAGGGATAAAAAATGAGAAGATAGTTAGGGAAAGATAGCTAGGAATAAAATAAACTTTGTTGGAATGAGAAGATAGATCAGAGTAGATAGACTGATATGAGAAAACTAATCAGGATAGAAGTGTAAAAATAGGAAAATAGTTCAGGATAGAAAAGTAAAAATGGGAAAATAGTTCAGGATAGAAGTGTAAAATAGGAAATTAATTCAGAATAGAAGTGTAAAAATAGGAAAATATGTCATATCAACAGCACCTGCACAGGGATCTATATGTTTTCTTCCTCATCAAATACTTATCAAAATATAACACAAGGAAAATATAAACCGCGTGTCCCCTGTTTATCACTCACAAAAGAAGCTATATTTGGCGATCTTGTCCTTCTGCATGTCGTAGAAATCCTTACATTCGCCGTAGAAGTCCTCTGTGAGTGTTCGTCCGTTGCGGAGAAGAAAGCCTGGTGGGGGAGGGAAGGGGAGGTGGTTAGTGTGGTTGTGGCTAATTGGACACTTTGTAAGGTGTGTTGGTATTTCTCTTTTTTTGTTTTGATTTCCTTTCTTTCTTGTTTTATTTTTTTCCCTTCTCTCTCTTTCTCTCTATCTACGTTTCTGTCTGTTTTTTTTGTGTTTTTTTTTGTCTATCTATATATCAATCTTTCTTTCTAAGACTCTCTTTGTCTCTCTCTCTTTATCTTTATCTTTATCACTCTCTGAATGTTATCATACTCATAATCTCCTTCCTCCTCTTCCTCCTCCTCCTTATCATCATCATCATCATCATCAATCATCATCAATCATCATCAATCATCATCAATCATCAATATCATCATCATCATCATCATCATCATCATCATCATCATCATCATCATCATCATCATCATCATCATCATCATCACCCTCCCCCTTCCACTCTTCCTACCACTTACTCCCCCACTCCCACTACCCCTCCCCCCTCCTCCCTCCTCCCCCCCCTCCTCCCTCTCCCCCCTCCTCCCCCTCACCTGTCTCCGGATCTACGGGCGTGGTCTCGTCGACGACCAGCACCCTGTTGGGCGGGGGCGTGAGCGTGCAGGTTCCTCCCTCCGGCGGCGTGTTGATCAGCAGGAACATGGTGCCGACGCCGACCTCGCCGTCCATCACTCTCACGACGTTCATCTTGATGTGGAATTCTAAGACGTCGGGAAAGTCTAGGAAGAGTTGTTTGACGATGACCATGTTGGGTTTCGTGTGACCGATCATGTAGTCGAGGTCGTTCTGAGGGGAGGGGGGAGAGAGAGAGGGAGGGATGTCGTTAAGGTTGTTTGGGTTGTTGGTGCGGTTTGGTAGGGTTTGGTTCGCTCTTTCGCGGTCTTGTTCTCTCGGTCTCGGTCTCTCTCTCTCTCTCTCTCTCTCTCTCTCTCTCTCTCTCTCTCTCTCTCTCTCTCTCTCTCTCTCTCTCTCTCTCTCTCTCTCTCTCTCTCTCCATCGTTTTCTTTCTTTCATTCTTTCTTTCCTTTCTCTCTCTCTCTCTCTCCCTCTCTATCCCTCTTCCCCCTCCCTCTCTCTCTCTTCCACACTTTCCACTCCATCTCTTACCCTCTTCCTCCCCTCCCCTCTTCTCCCCCCACTATACTTCCCCTCCTCCCCTCTTTCCCCTACTCCTCCCCCTCCTCCCCTCTTTCCCCTACTCCTCCCCCTCCTCCTCCTCCTCCTCCTCCTCCTCCTCCTCCTCCTCCTCCTCCTCCTCCTCCTCCTCCTCTTCCTCCTCCTCCTCCTTCTTGTTCTCTCGGTCTCGGTATCTCTCTCTCTCTCTCTTTCTCTTTCTCTTTCTCTTTCACTTTCACTTTCACTTTCACTTTCACTTTCTCTTTCTCTTTATCTCTCCCTCTCCCTCTCCTCCCTCCCTCTCCCCCCACTCTCTCTCTCCCTCCTACACTTTGCAATCCATCTCTTACCCTCTTCCTCCCCTCCCCTCTTCTCCCCCCCACCATACTTCCCCTCCTCCCCTCCTCCTCCTCCTCCTCCTCCCTCCTCCCTCCCCATCCCCCTCCCCCCTCCTCCTCCTCCTCCCCCTCCCCCTCCCCCTCCCCTCCCCCTCCCCCCCTCCTCCCCCTCCCCCCTCCTCCCCCTCCTCCTCCTCCCCCGCCCCCTCCCACTCCCCTCTTTCCCCTTCCCCCTCCCCCTCTCACCTCAATCCGCTCCGGCTCCCCTCCTCTCACGGCATATATCTTGTAGGAGAACAGGAGGTTCCCCCAACACAGGTCGGCGCAGGAACCCATCAGTGCCACTCTGCTGTTGGGGTTAATGATCGTGCCTCTGTCGGTGATGCGGCACATCTTCGGCACCTGGCACCTGCGGACGGAGTCGTCGTTGGGGTTGAACGAGGCTTGGGGTGGGGGGGGGATGGGCATTGTGATTGTTGGTAAGTATGAGGTTATTGGCAGATCAACTTGAGAGATTTTGAATTAGAAATAGAAGATAATTAGTTAGAATTATAAATATTATAAGAATTAAGGATTGACTCAGAATCTGAATAAGAATATAAAGGAGAGTTAGAATGAAAAATATGATAAGAATTAGAATAAGAATAAGAACGAAAATGTAAATAAGTATCTGAAATAGAAGTGGAATAAGAAATGGAATAAGAATAACGCAAATGACATTAGAATTAGAATTAGGATCAAGATTAAAATTACAATTAGAATATGAATTGATATTAGAATATGAACTGGAATTTAAATCGGAATATTGAACTGAAATTACAATCAGAATCAGAAGTCAACTCAAAACTCCCCCCAAAAAATCAAGATCCAAAACTCAATATTCAAAAACTCAAAAACTTAAAAACTTAAAAACTCAAAAACTTTAAAACTCAAAAACTTAAAAACTCAAAAAACCCGAAACCCAAAAACTCAAAACCCCAAAAACTCAAAACTCAAAATCTCAAAACCTCAAAAAAACAACAACCAAACCCCAGAACCTCAAAAACTAAAAAAAAACTCAAAATCTCAAAACCTCAACCCCCCCAATCCCCCCCCCCAAAAAAAAAAAAAAAAAAAAAAATCCCGAGGTCCCTCACTTGATTTCGACGAGGGGCGGCGACCCGGGGACCACACCCACGTTCATGCAGCCTTCCGCCTTCCTCGGCTCCCTGTCCCACTGCCCTTCGTGGCGCACCGCTGGGAACTCCTTCGACATGACGGCGCAGAAGCGGTACGTGCAGTTGGTGGCGCGCAGCTGCATGGTGTTGAGCTCCAGGAGGCCGCCCGTGATGTTGATGCGCCCTGGTGGGGGGGGGGGGAGGAGATATAGGAGAATGGAGGAAGAGGGAGAAGAAAATGAAGAAGATAAAGAATAAGACAACATACAGAAAATGAACAGGGAAAAGTAAATACAATACCAAATATTCAGACAAGATATCAAATAAAAACAAAGAAAAACTCAACTAAACAAGAAGATAAAACATGAAAATAGAAGCAAAATAAATAATAAACGAAAAACTAATATATCAGAATAAACGGAAATATCACGAAATCTAAACGTAACTATTAGAAAAAAAATGGAGGTATATATTTAAAAAAACAAAAAAAAAAAAAAAAAAAAAAAAAATAAGTGGATATGTTTGAGCAGCAAAATGTAACTATTTTATCTTCTTTTACAATAATAAATCTACTTTTCACAACAACAACAAAAACAAAAACGAAATCTCCCTTTCACCCAAAAGGAAGAAAGACATCTCCTTCCCTCAACCAATAACAACAAATAATAACAAATACATTTTAAAAAAGACACGTACCGAGAATGCAGCAATAAAGTAATCTCTGGCAGCTCCGAACTCATCCTCGATCGTTACCCAAAAAGTCCAGTTACCAAAAGGGAAGACAAATTTGTCCTTGTTGTCGATGCCGAACTTGAGGTTCTTGATGTAACCCCATTCGTTGTTCTTTACTGTGATAAGAGAAACGAGGAGATGGTTGGGAATGGAATAAAGCAGTGGAGGCAAGAGGAGACAGTAGTAATGTAGGAATGAGGAGATAGGAATGGAATAGAGTAATGTAAGCAATAGGAGATAGGAAAGTAGGAATGAGGAGATAGGAATGGAATAGAGTAATGTAAGCAATAGGAGATAGGAAAGTAGGAATGAGGAGATAGGAATGGAATAGAGTAATGTAAGCAATAGGAGATAGGAAAGTAGGAATGAGGAGATAGGAATGGAATAGAGTAATGTAAGCAATAGGAGATAGGAAAGTAGGAATGAGGAGATAGGAATGGAATAGAGTAATGTAAGCAATAGGAGATAGGAAAGTAGGAATGAGGAGATAGGAATGGAATAGAGTAATGTAAGCAATAGGAGATAGGAAAGTAGGAATGAGGAGATAGGAATGGAATAGAGTAATGTAAGCAATAGGAGATAGGAAAGTAGGAATGAGGAGATAGGAATGGAATAGAGTAATGTAAGCAATAGGAGATAGGAAAGTAGGAATGAGGAGATAGGAATGGAATAGAGTAATGTAAGCAATAGGAGATAGGAAAGTAGGAATGAGGAGATAGGAATGGAATAGAGTAATGTAAGCAATAGGAGATAGGAAAGTAGGAATGAGGAGATAGGAATGGAATAGAGTAATGTAAGCAATAGGAGATAGGAAAGTAGGAATGAGGAGATAGGAATGGAATAGAGTAATGTAAGCAATAGGAGATAGGAAAGTAGGAATGAGGAGATAGGAATGGAATAGAGTAATGTAAGCAATAGGAGATAGGAAAGTAGGAATGAGGAGATAGGAATGGAATAGAGTAATGTAAGCAATAGGAGATAGGAAAGTAGGAATGAGGAGATAGGAATGGAATAGAGTAATGTAAGCAATAGGAGATAGGAAAGTAGGAATGAGGAGATAGGAATGGAATAGAGTAATGTAAGCAATAGGAGATAGGAAAGTAGGAATGAGGAGATAGGAATGGAATAGAGTAATGTAAGCAATAGGAGATAGGAAAGTAGGAATGAGGAGATAGGAATGGAATAGAGTAATGTAAGCAATAGGAGATAGGAAAGTAGGAATGAGGAGATAGGAATGGAATAGAGTAATGTAAGCAATAGGAGATAGGAAAGTAGGAATGAGGAGATAGGAATGGAATAGAGTAATGTAAGCAATAGGAGATAGGAAAGTAGGAATGAGGAGATAGGAATGGAATAGAGTAATGTAAGCAATAGGAGATAGGAAAGTAGGAATGAGGAGATAGGAATGGAATAGAGTAATGTAAGCAATAGGAGATAGGAAAGTAGGAATGAGGAGATAGGAATGGAATAGAGTAATGTAAGCAATAGGAGATAGGAAAGTAGGAATGAGGAGATAGGAATGGAATAGAGTAATGTAAGCAATAGGAGATAGGAAAGTAGGAATGAGGAGATAGGAATGGAATAGAGTAATGTAAGCAATAGGAGATAGGAAAGTAGGAATGAGGAGATAGGAATGGAATAGAGTAATGTAAGCAATAGGAGATAGGAAAGTAGGAATGAGGAGATAGGAATGGAATAGAGTAATGTAAGCAATAGGAGATAGGAAAGTAGGAATGAGGAGATAGGAATGGAATAGAGTAATGTAAGCAATAGGAGATAGGAAAGTAGGAATGAGGAGATAGGAATGGAATAGAGTAATGTAAGCAATAGGAGATAGGAAAGTAGGAATGAGGAGATAGGAATGGAATAGAGTAATGTAAGCAATAGGAGATAGGAAAGTAGGAATGAGGAGATAGGAATGGAATAGAGTAATGTAAGCAATAGGAGATAGGAAAGTAGGAATGAGGAGATAGGAATGGAATAGAGTAATGTAAGCAATAGGAGATAGGAAAGTAGGAATGAGGAGATAGGAATGGAATAGAGTAATGTAAGCAATAGGAGATAGGAAAGTAGGAATGAGGAGATAGGAATGGAATAGAGTAATGTAAGCAATAGGAGATAGGAAAGTAGGAATGAGGAGATAGGAATGGAATAGAGTAATGTAAGCAATAGGAGATAGGAAAGTAGGAATGAGGAGATAGGAATGGAATAGAGTAATGTAAGCAATAGGAGATAGGAAAGTAGGAATGAGGAGATAGGAATGGAATAGAGTAATGTAAGCAATAGGAGATAGGAAAGTAGGAATGAGGAGATAGGAATGGAATAGAGTAATGTAAGCAATAGGAGATAGGAAAGTAGGAATGAGGAGATAGGAATGGAATAGAGTAATGTAAGCAATAGGAGATAGGAAAGTAGGAATGAGGAGATAGGAATGGAATAGAGTAATGTAAGCAATAGGAGATAGGAAAGTAGGAATGAGGAGATAGGAATGGAATAGAGTAATGTAAGCAATAGGAGATAGGAAAGTAGGAATGAGGAGATAGGAATGGAATAGAGTAATGTAAGCAATAGGAGATAGGAAAGTAGGAATGAGGAGATAGGAATGGAATAGAGTAATGTAAGCAATAGGAGATAGGAAAGTAGGAATGAGGAGATAGGAATGGAATAGAGTAATGTAAGCAATAGGAGATAGGAAAGTAGGAATGAGGAGATAGGAATGGAATAGAGTAATGTAAGCAATAGGAGATAGGAAAGTAGGAATGAGGAGATAGGAATGGAATAGAGTAATGTAAGCAATAGGAGATAGGAAAGTAGGAATGAGGAGATAGGAATGGAATAGAGTAATGTAAGCAATAGGAGATAGGAAAGTAGGAATGAGGAGATAGGAATGGAATAGAGTAATGTAAGCAATAGGAGATAGGAAAGTAGGAATGAGGAGATAGGAATGGAATAGAGTAATGTAAGCAATAGGAGATAGGAAAGTAGGAATGAGGAGATAGGAATGGAATAGAGTAATGTAAGCAATAGGAGATAGGAAAGTAGGAATGAGGAGATAGGAATGGAATAGAGTAATGTAAGCAATAGGAGATAGGAAAGTAGGAATGAGGAGATAGGAATGGAATAGAGTAATGTAAGCAATAGGAGATAGGAAAGTAGGAATGAGGAGATAGGAATGGAATAGAGTAATGTAAGCAATAGGAGATAGGAAAGTAGGAATGAGGAGATAGGAATGGAATAGAGTAATGTAAGCAATAGGAGATAGGAAAGTAGGAATGAGGAGATAGGAATGGAATAGAGTAATGTAAGCAATAGGAGATAGGAAAGTAGGAATGAGGAGATAGGAATGGAATAGAGTAATGTAAGCAATAGGAGATAGGAAAGTAGGAATGAGGAGATAGGAATGGAATAGAGTAATGTAAGCAATAGGAGATAGGAAAGTAGGAATGAGGAGATAGGAATGGAATAGAGTAATGTAAGCAATAGGAGATAGGAAAGTAGGAATGAGGAGATAGGAATGGAATAGAGTAATGTAAGCAATAGGAGATAGGAAAGTAGGAATGAGGAGATAGGAATGGAATAGAGTAATGTAAGCAATAGGAGATAGGAAAGTAGGAATGAGGAGATAGGAATGGAATAGAGTAATGTAAGCAATAGGAGATAGGAAATAAAAACAAAGAAAAACTCAACTAAACAAGAAGATAAAACATGAAAATAGAAGCAAAATAAATAATAAACGAAAAACTAATATATCAGAATAAACGGAAATATCACGAAATCTAAACGTAACTATTAGAAAAAAAATGGAGGTATATATTTAAAAAAACAAAAAACTTTGGGTCCCAAAGACAAGAAATACAAGAAAAAAAAAAAAAAAGAAAAATGAAAAGCGAACATCCAAATTCAAATAAAAAAAAAGTAAAACAAAACCAAAAGTTAAAAGTTAAAAGTCAAAACACGACCTCTTCCCGCCATTCAAAAACTCACCAGCTCCAAGAAGTTAACCTTGTCGGGCAGCGGGCCCCTATCCCTTAGCTTGGACCGAATGCCGAGCCTCGGTCCTTTTTCGGTCACGAACCTGACGCACTCGTCATAGCCCAGCTGGTGACTCGTCCAGACCTGCGGCTCAGACCCGTCTCCGTAGTCAAGGAGCATGCAGGAAAAGGTCCCCTTCGACCTTCGAGAGAGAAGCGGAGTGACTGGTTCGTTAGATTTCGTCTAAGGCTGTTGTTCATATACCGACAAGGAAAACTTCGTCTATATGAGTGTAAGTGTGTGTGTGTGTGAGTGTGTGTGTGTGTGTGTGTGTGTGTGTGTGTGTGTGTGTGTGTGTGTGTGTGTGTGTGTGTGTGTGTGTGTGTGTGTGTTAATATATATATATATATATATATATATATATATATATATATATATATATATGTATATATATGAATATGAATATATGTATATGTAAATATGAATATGAATATATATATATGAATATGAATATATATATATGAATATGAATATATATATATATACATAGAGTATATATATATATCTACATACCTTTAAGAAAAAAAATGCATTACGTATAAAAAAAAAACATAACAGTATCCCAATATCACGCGAAAAGCAAGAGAGAGCGAACACAGACTTAAACCAGCGCCCAAGACTCACTTCCAGCTTATCTTGCATTCCTTGGGAGCGAAGGCCTCAGACACCAGGTAGAAGTCGTCAATGTGAACATCAACCACGGACTCCACCACTGCAACCGTGTGCGAATTATTTACAAAAATGAATTATGAATAACCATTAGCTGTGTAAATACTGAAAGAGATGTCGTTATACTAAATATATTTTGTTTTTTATTTCTTCTTTTGTAATAATTGGTGATAATGATGACAGTGATGACAATAAAATCAGCATCATAAAAATAATGACGATGATTATAATGATTAATGATAATAGTAATTCATGATGATGATGATGATGACGATGACGATGACGACGATACTGATAACAATATTAACAATTCCATCAAGGATAACAGTAATAACAATAAAGAATAATAGTAACAATAATAACAATGATAATAATAATAACAATAACAAGAACAATAATCCCATTTTCTATGAGATCCGAATACCGATCCTGTTCAGCGCTAAATCATGATAATTATTTCAAAAGTTCAACTTAGTCTTTTAGTGTTTTTTTTTTTTTTTTTTTTTTTTTGTGATACTTCTGGCAACAACAAAAAAAGAAAGTTTCCTAGGTAAGAACAGTGAAGAAAATAATAATAATAGTAATGCCAATGATACTAGTAATGATGATGATGATAATGGTAATGATGATGGAATTAATAAAGGTAATAATAATAACAACTACGATAATAATAATAGTGACAATAAAAAGAAATAATGACGACAATAATGATAATAATGATAATAATAATAATAATAATAATGATAATAATGATGATGATGATGATGATAATAATAATAATGATAATGTTACTAAAAATAGGGATAATACTTATCGTAATAATAGTAATAACATTAACAATACAGATTATAATGATAATAATGATAATGACAATGGCAATGATGATGACATTTATAATAATAATGATAATGACAATGACAAAAACAAGGACAATGATAATGACAATTTTAGTAATCATCTGACAAGTTACTTTACCTTCGAAGGTGAAATTCACAGGATCCGAGCGAGGTTGCAGTGGATTCCTCGCGTACACTACGATAGTATAAACGCCAGGCTGCAGTGCGGGAGAGTACATTAGTTATTCCTTATGAGAGGTATTTTGTAGGGAAGTCTATCTGCTTATGAATATGAATTCAACATAGAATTACTGTTCTATAAACAAACATACACGTAGACATAGAAACACTCACTCACTCACACTCTCTCTCTCTCTCTCTCTCTCTCTCTCTCTCTCTCTCTCTCTCTCTCTCTCTCTCTCTCTCTCTCTCTCTCTCTCTCTCTCTCTCTCTCGCTCTCTCTCCGGACAGGTCCACAGCACAACCCTACTACTTTTCATGACAGCTTTGGCCAAACTACCTAAAACACGATTTCCTAATCCGTCCCACAATCCTCAGGGTTGTCTTCAGAGGGGAGCAACCTGAACATCCTTAGGGAGTTAGGACGAGTGACCAAACAGCCCAGATTGTACAGGTTAACTGATCAACTGATGAACGGAAAAAAGGACCTGATTTGAAGGACATCAAGACAGGACTTCAAGCCACAGGTCTGGGTCCAAGTTTGTTATCATACAGCATAAGCCAGTTCATGGGTTCTGTCATATTGTCTACTGGCATACTGGTCAATTCAGAATTATGAATTACACTATCAAGATATGTAAACACTGTGTGTGGCCTCAATGTCTTTGTCATAAGCATCTGACAACTGAACTAGGTCTCTCTGCAGGCCCTTTCAAGTCTCGAGTCATGGTCATCCACGAGAGTTTTAGACCATACGACTTTGCTTCACAATCAAATACATATAGAGAGCCTCGATATTACGCAAAGTTGCTCTGCATTGTACTTGGATGATAGCTCTACTCCTTGTCCAACCCATGCAAGTGTTAAAAAATATGGTTCCAGAACATAGCCTGCCTCACACATGATTATAAGAAGTAATTAGTCATGTCCCTAGCACCTAAACATCACTTTTAGAACCGGTACATATAGATTTGCTATTAATCCAATGAGCTTTGCCAGAATTCCTCAGTTTCCGGTTCTCTCTGAGACATTCATAATGTACAGAAACAAATTCTGCTTAAGGCTGATGTACCTGCAAGCACCCCATGTCCAAACTCCTACCAAGTCTATTGTGGATTTGTCAGGAATGAATCCAGTTTGCTAAAATCTCTAGTGCCTTACCAGGTGATCGCAATCCCCTTTCCTATGCTAAAAAGGATAATCACACTCTTTAGCAGGTCCAGAGAAATGGTACCCACCTGCCAAATGGTAGCCAGGACAACATCAAATCCACAAGCCATGTCTTCACCACCAGACTTCAGGAGTTCAGTAGGAATGTCACAAATACAGCTGTTTCACCATACTTCGGCATGAAGATCACTAACCTAACTTCTACTAGGGTAGGAGGTTTCTCACAAGTAGGGTCAGACACTGAGACCGTTGGGATCACGACAAACTAAGTGCTGATGGTTCAACCTGATATGCTGCTCACAATGCTCAGCCCAACACTCGGATCCCAACTCAATACGAGATATACTGCCTACTTAAGAAGCATGTAGCAGTTATCTCTTTGAAGGGCACTGCAATCAACTTTCTCAGGCTTTAATAGTGAGCTTAATCACAGCCAAATACCATACCAAAGGCACTCAGAACAATGTGGATATGAAGGCATACAAAGGTGTTCTCAGATCCTTTTGTATATATGGTCTGAGAACACGGAAACAAGTTAGACACAGAACACCTGTAACACATAATATCAGTATGAGTGCTCACATCTTTAAAGGCATGAGCCAAATGAATACTTTGGTCTCATTAGGTTTAACGACTGGACTATTAAAACCTAAAGCCTGCTGGAGGTAGCACCCTTACAGATGGTAAGCATATTTGTCCCGACTAAATATACGTGAAACCATAGTCAAGGAAATACAAAGTTATTCCACCCTCCTCGGTTCCGGCCAGTAGACACAGGCTATACTCTAAGTGCGCAAAAAAAAAAAAAAAAAAAACATATCTCCTAAACATCCTGAACAGACTTAGTAATCTATTGGCCTTAGATGAAACCTCTCGTTAATCTCTGGAAGAGAGCGAGGAAGAGTGAGACAGAGAAAGAAGCAGAGACAAAGACAGAGACAGAGACGGAGAAAGAGACAGAGAGCAAGAAGAAAAAAAACAAGAGAGAGAGAGAAAAAAATTCCAAGGAAGCACTCCGCCAAACGCCGCCCCCGTCCCCCTCATCAACCAACCTCCTGAAACTTAATGTTGAGTTGCGTCGTGGATGAATTTGCAAGGAATGTGCCGTTGGGAAGTTCGGCGAAGTACTCGAAGACGGTTCCTTGCTCCTGGTCCATGAAGAGGGACACGTTACGTTCGATCGGAAACTGGTCTTGCTTTGGTCCGTGGCCGTTGATGTATGACGTCCCGCCTGTACGAGCAGGACGAGCAGGTTACATTTTCTTTTCGCAGCGTATTGTTGCAATTCATTTTGTTGCATGTTTTTGGTTGCAATTATTTTTTTATGGTCATTTTCTTTTCTTTTTTGATGATATTAAATTGATAGTTGTACTAATACTGTTCATAACATTAACAGTAATAATGATGTTAATGCTAATGCTGACATTATTATTTTGTATATCATTACCATTATCATAATCGTTACTGACTTTATTAATATTGGTTTATTATCTTTCTTATAATTTATATTACTATTATTATCTTTGTTATTATTCTTATCAATGACACTATCCTCCTTATTATAATAAAATGTATTATTATTATCATCATTATTATTGTAATTTTTATTATTATTATTATCATTATTATTGTTATTATTGTTATTATTATTATCATTATCATTACTATTATTATCATTATTATTATTATTATTACTAGTAGTACGAATGGTTGCAAATGAAGTATAGACAATAGTATTTCTACTAGTATTATATAATGATAAGTATTATTATTCAATTTCGTATTGCAGCTGTGACAAAAAGCAACAATAACTACACTACCATTACGTTTTTTTTCATAATCCTCCTCCTCCTCCTCCTCATTCTCACCACCATCAATATCAGCCTCCCTTACCTCACCATGAACCCCCCAAAACCTCGTTATCTTAACCCTTTTAACGACTGAGGAAATAACATCCAACCTCACCAATAGGGAAGAAGGGAAGGTACTGGATGGTGGAGGTCAAATTCTTGATTTCGCCGTAGACGCTGCACACCGTCTGCCACTCGAAGTCACTTGCATCGTTCTTGCAACTGTGACGCGAGGCAGGAGGGATTGTTAAATAGGGGGGGGGGGAAGATTGGGAAATGAGGTTTTATTAGAAGGATGATAGGAAATGAGGTGTTATTAGAAGGATGAATTTAGAGTGAGGAAAAGTGAGAATGATATTGAGAAAGGGTGCGTTATTGTGAAAACACAGAAAATGTAGTTGCAAGTTAAAAAAAAATATATATAAAAAAATCATACGAAGGTAGCTACATGGAGATTTTCTTAATAATCCACTCCAAGTCTCTTGCATCGATCTTGCAATCGTGACACGAGGCAAGAAGACTTGTTAACTAGGGGAAAAAAGATTTAGAAAGGATGTGTTATTTGAAGAATGAATTTTGAACAGAGAAAAGTAAAAACACAGAAAATCATAAAAATGGAATTACAGGTTAATAAAAACACATAAAGGTAGCTACAAGGAGATTTTAAAAAAATAATCCACTCGAAATCACTAGCATCGCTCTTACAGCTGAGACACCAGGTGAGTGGAATTGTTAAAGAGGAGGGGACTAATTGAGAAAAGATACGTATTTGGGATACTTTTTGAATAAAGAAACAAGGAAACTGCAAGGAAACGTTCAAAATAAAGACAGAAAATGTAGTTGCAATGATATGCTCAAAATGGAAATTTAAATGGAAGTGCAGCTTTGAAAAGAAGCAAAAGAGTTAATAAGGAGAAAACGACTGATTAGGAAAACCCAATTACCAGAATTAATTTAAACCAAACAAACAAACAAACAAAATACACCTCCAAATATACTCTGGAGCACCACAAGAGGATCCCTTACCCGAACTTAACGATATAGTCCCCAGGCTGATCGAAGGAGCGGTTGGTGTAATCGAAGAAGCCGTCGGTACAGAAGGTCGTCCCAGCTTCACCGCCGCATAAGTACGGGTAGACCCCCTCGGTGTCGTTGTAGCCGTACACGTAACTGGGGAGAGCGGGGAGGGGGGGAATTGGCGTTGTTTGAGAAGTGGGGAGAAAATGAGGAGAGAGGAGAAAGAGGGAGAGAGGGAGACAGGAAGACATGGAGGGAGAAAGGGAGAAAGGGAGAAAGGGAGGGAGGGAGGGAGGGAGGGAGGGAGGGAGGGAGGGAGGGAGGGAGGGAGGGAGAGAGAGAGAGAGAGAGAGAGAGAGAGAGAGAGAGAGAGAGAGAGAGAGAGAGAGAGAGAGAGAGAGAGAGAGAGAGAGAGAGAGAGAGAGAGAGAGAGAGAGAGAGAGAGAGAGAGAGAGAGAGAGAGAGAGAGAGAGAGAGAGAGAATGGAGAGGAGAGAATGGAAAGGGGAAAAGGGGAAAGAGGAAAGAAAGGAGAAAGAGGAGAGAAGAGAAGAGAAGAGAAGAGAAGAAAAAAGAAGAGAAGATCATGGAACAGAAAAATAGAGAAGAATATAAAAAAGACGAAATATAACAATAAAATAGAAGAGAAAGAAGAGCATAGAAGAGAGAAAGAAACACAGAGACAAGAAACAGAAATACACTAAGCGACAGAGAGAGAGAGAGAAAAACCAACATCAAAATCCATGATGATGAAATTAAAGAAATTATTTCCTCTGAATACAGAAATAAAAAACACAACGATAACTTTCATCCTATTAAACAACGCAAGCATAATATACCTGTCATCCATGTCAATGTAATACGTAGCATTTGTGGGCATCTGAACACCAGCGGGGTGACTTATGTTGAACTCAACATCACCTGCGAGAAAATCGTAATATCAATAAGCATTAAGATTTTTTTTTTTTTTTTTTAAATAAAAGTAGGAGTTGGGCTGTTAATATTCAAATCCCAACATATATATCACTGTTATATTAAAGAAAATGTAATAACTGATGAGAACAAACGAGAAGAGAAAGAACTCCCAGGGAATTATGAGAAAAAAAAAAAAACGATATCTGAAAAAGTAAAAAAAAAAATCCCAAACACAGATAAAAACAACACTTCTTAATACCAAATCATCACCCCAATTCCAACACACAACCAACAATATAAAAACAACAAACAAACAAACAAAAACCAAACCAAACTAGAAGAGACACAAAAAAAGAAGAAAAAACAAAAAACACGACAGGACCACCCACCAGGAATAGGCCACAGAACAGGCGCTGTGTGCGTGAAGGTCCACTGCGTAATGTCACAACGATACTGGCAGTTAAGGGTGTGGTTGAAGATCCACTCCTCAGGGGGGAAAGGGTCCTCGATAGTGTGGAGGTTGAATACTTTGATAACCGTGTCGTAGGAACTGACCGTGTTGTAGAAGTGGACCTCTGTGATGTTGTGGTTGGACACGTCTGTTGGAGGAGGGATGGGAAATGTGCGTTGTTATTCTTGTGATGATTTTTTGTTGTTGTTATTATAATAATAATCATTATCATCCTTATTATAATTAATCATCATTATCATTATTATCATTATTATTACCATAATTATTATTTTATTATTATTACTATTATTACTATTATTACTATTATTATTATTATCATTATTATTATTAATATCAATATTAATTTGTTAATATTTTTATAATTGATACTATTATCATTATCATTACCATTACTATTTTATCATCAGCATCATTATTATTACTATTATTATCATCATTGATATTTCTGCTACTACCATCATCATCGCTATTATTGTTATTATTATTAGTATTATTATTATTATTATTATTATTATCATCATCATTTTCATTATTATGATTACTATATACTCCAACTCTAACCTAGCTAACTTACAAATTTACTGTAATTTACCTAAACGGCAAACATACTCCAACATAGCTAATTGGCAAACTCAATCAACTAATTTAATCTAACTTATTTACAAACTTACTCTAACTTATTTTATTCACAAACATACTCTAACTTGGCCAATTTACAAACTTACTCTAACTCAGCTAACTTACAAATCTACTTCAACTTAACTTAGCGAACTTACTCTTATAATGCTTCCAGGTAATGTTGCCATCGCCCCAGTCGAACATGACCATGATATCGGAGCCTTTTACGACCGGAATGGTGACGTTGGTGTAGTTCCGGTAAGTGACGTGCGGCGGCGTGAACACGGGTTTAAATGGACGACCCAACACTATAGGGATCTGGAGTATAAAGAAATTAGTTATTTAGACTATAGGGATCTGGAGTATAAATAAATTAGACTACAGGTATCTGCTGGAGTATGAATAAATTTTAGACCATAGGGATCTCGAGTATAAAGAAATTAGTTAGACTATAGCTATATGGAGTATAAATATATTTTACACTATAGGGATCTCGAGTACAAAGAAATTGGTTATTTAGACTATAGGGATGATCTTCAATGTAAAGTAATTACTTATAGACTATAGGGATGATCTGAAGTAAAGAAGCTGATTATTTAGATTATAGGGTCACGTTTAAAAATAAATTATCCATCTACATTATAGGGATCAGGTGTAAAAAGGATCTATACCAATGCGGCATTGCATTATTCCATCTTTCAGATATATATACCTCAGTATATCTGACTTCGGTTTCGAATTTCTAAATCAATTTCCACCGAGAGCCCACGGGGAGTGTGCGTAAAACCTCGCTATCACTACTCATGTATAAGTAGATAAGTAATGTCTATGCAGCTAGTTAGATCCTAGTTGCACACACCTTTTGTGGGTCGTGTGGCATGTTGGTTTAGTACTGGCCCTCCGGTCTCATACCCGGAGTGACCTAGGTTAGATGCCAGGTCAGGGAAGGATAATGATAATAGCAATAATGATAATAGCAATAATAATAATAATAATAATAATAAAAATAATTATAATAATAATAATAATAATAATAATAATAATAATATAATAATATAATAATAGTAATAATAATAAATATAATAATAATATTGATAATAAAATAATAATGATAATAATAATAATAATTTAATATAAGGATGAATAAAAGATTCCTTTCTCCTCACCTGCACGGGTATGACAGAAGAATTGGTAACGCTGCCGAGGTCGTTGGAGGTCGAGACGGCGAAAGTGAAGTTGCCAATCGAGTCGTACTGCTGCTGGATGCTGAAGGAAACGGGTCGTGTGACGGTGACGCTCGCATAGTGACGCACGCCCAGCATCTCCGCGTCGGCCGTCACGAGCAGAGGACCCGCTGCCGCCCAACCCAAGTCTGGCTCTGTGCGGGAGAGAGTGTTTATTTTGTGAGGGTAGGAGGGACCTGTATGTCGTTTTCTTTTGTTTTTTTCTTGCTTTCGTTTTTTTTTTTCTTTCTGTCTTTTTTTCTGTCTTTCTTTGTTTCATTCATTCTTTTTCTTTCTGTATTCCTTTCTTTCATTCTTTCTTTTTTCTTTCTTTATTTTTCTTTCTTTCTTTCTTCCTTTCATTCTTTCTTCCATTCTTTCATTCTTTCCTTTTTCTTTATTTGTTTCTTTCATTCTTTCTTTTTTCTTTTTATTCTTTTTTTTTCCTTTTTCTTTATTTCATTCTTTCTTTCTTTACCTTTTATTTATTTCTTGCTTTCGTTTTTGTTTTCCTTCTGTCTTTTTTCTGTCTTTCTTTGTTTCATTCATTCTTTTTCTTTCTGTATTCCTTTCTTTCTGTATTCCTTTCTTTCATTCTTTCTTTTTTCTTTCTTTCTTTTTCTTTCTTTCTTTCTTTCTTTCATTCATTCTTTCATTCTTTCTTTTTCTTTATTTGTTTCTTTCATTCTTTCTTTCTTTCTTTCTTTTTATTCTTTTATTCTTTTTTTATTTCTTTCATTCTTTCTTTCTTTACTTTTTAAAGGAAATTATTGGAAACAGTGACAAATATAAAGACAAATATAAAAAAATGAAGAACCCAAACCGCCTTTTAACTTCTTTTTTTTTTTTTTTTTTTTTTTCTCCAACAGAACTTCCACTTGACTCGAACCTTCAGAAATGGTCGCATATCGGTGGGCCACTTCGGCAGACACCGGGACGAATCCGAGGACGTCTCCCTCCTGCAGGGGTGGCCACATGTGCACAGCTTGGTCTAGGGAGAAGGCGTTGTGTCCCGCCGCTGCCGTCAGCACCACGCCGAAGACCTTCTCGTAGACGTCTGGCAATGCGGCGTTTGATTTCCTGCAGGGGCTCTGAAAGGCGAGACCAGTGTTAGTAAAACTTATTTAGCGGCGAGGGTGAAAAAAAAATCGTGCAAGAGAAGATGGGTTGAGTTCAAAGCAATTATTCTCAATTTTGTTTTTTTTACACTAGGGGGGACCCTTTCTTATCGTCCGAAAATAAAGAAGATAGGTTCAGTTTAAAGAAGGGAATCCCGATCTCTTTCCGCTAGAATTCCCTTTCTCGTCATCCAAAAAAAGAAGATAGGTTCAGTTTAAAGCAAGGAGTCCCAACCTTTTTACACTCGCGATCCCTTTCTTATAGTGCAAAAAAGAAGATAGGTTCAGTTTAAAGCAAGGAGTCCCAATCTTTTTTACACTCGCGATCCCTTTGTTACGATGCAAAATTTAAGATAGGTTCAGTTTAAGGCAGGGAGTCCCAACCCTTTTACACTCGCGATCCCTTTATCAAACCTCCAGACATGGTTTATAGGCCAAGAAATAAGATCCGTCTGCAATATCAACAACCTTTACTCATCTAACTGTAATGCATCAACATCATGTCTTCATTATACAATCTTGAAAGGAGTACCAACGAACGCCTGGCATACTGGCCTACCATTTTCTTCGCGACCCCCTGCTATTTAAAGGAACACAATATAAAACTAGACATTAATACATATAAATAACATACGAACCACTGAAGCTCTTAGACACAACCTTTTTAACAAACTTACTGGATTCGGGTTACTCTGAGGAACACAAGTCTCGCTATGAAAACAGAAGACCGAGGGCGCAGAACAAGAGAAGTTTGACCCCCCTAAAGAAGCACAGGAGTCTTCGCACCGAGACGTCGAAGGGCAGTAAGTCCCAAGAGAGCAGGAGGGTCGCATGATCTGGAAAGCGTGTATTGGGTGAGTACTATTCCTTTGTATTTATCATCATTATCATTATTATTGCTTTTATTATCATTAATATTACCTTTACTTATAGTATTACCATTATTACTGTTGTTGTTGTTATCATTAATGTTACCATTAGCATTATCATTATCATGATCATCATAAGGTACTGAACAAACTCGTATTCTTGTTTCTCTTGAATGCATATCTATCTTCTACATGTCTATCCATTAATTGTTTCCTTACCAATCTAATGAACAACCAGGCAGCAGAGAATTAAAGTTAATATTTTCTCACTCTATAATTAACATAACCTTTTGCCCACAAACAATTTTCTTCCACAAACAAAACAAAAAAAAATAACGATTTTTATCTACCATGAACTCTACGTCGCCAGCAGTGACAGCGTAAATGTTAAACCCAATGAGTACAGCATCGGTAGCTAGGCGGACTTCAGGCATCACTACTGCACCGAGGGGAGAGCCTGTTCCAGTGTTAATGGGTGTAGCGGTGGTAGCTAAGGTGAGAAGAGAATTAGAAACATTAAATCATCGATTATATCGTAGGTAAACATGAGAAAATAAGATTATAATTAAGTCAAACAAACGAGTGAATGGTCAAGCATACACATAGTTCCAAATGACTCACATATACATCCAGGTAAAAAAAAAACATAAATATTATCATAATAAAGACAAACTAACTATTCACCCTTAATATATCCAAGTACAAAAATACGCAAAACAAATATACAATTATAAAAAGAAACTCATTATTCTCACCATCCACTAAAGGGGGAGCGCTGACTGTTACAAGCGTTGCTGCGCGTTCGATCATGCCTTCTACCGCGGCCTGAGGTAGAGGTCCTCCTACTTCCTCCAGGACAGGAGCTACACGCAACAGGGTAAAGCGTAAAGTAGAGATGAGGAAGGAAATCGAGCAATTAAGAAAGTGTAGTAATTTTGTTACATGGTAATTATAGTGGTTATGGATTCTAGTTTATATATATAGTATGTGAGTACATCTCACTCTATAGCACACACACATGCACGCACACGCACACGCACACGCACACGCACACGCACACGCACACGCACATACACACACACACACACACACACACACACATATATATATATATATATATATATATATATATATATATATATATATATCATACAAATACACACATACATCCTCCCACCGAGAAATACACAAAAACACTCACAAACATCCATCCACCCAAACACGCACACACACACTCATACATCCACCCACCCACCCACTCAACACACACACACAAACGCCGCAATATCTACCAGGCGTGCGGAACGTCTCCAGAGCGCTGCCGTTCCCTCGATTAAGCTGAAACTCAGGGTCGTGGCCATAGAAGAGAGTAACGTTGCACAAGAAGAATTCTCGTGGATGAACAACCACAGGGCAGTCGACTTATTAGTAGTGTTATGATCATTATTATTGCCGTTATCATTAGCATTAGCATAGAATTAGCATAATCATTATCAGTATCATTATTATCATCATTATGGTTTTGTTGTTGTTATCTTTTTAATTAACATTACCATCATCATTGTTACTATAACTATAAAAACACTACTATCATTGTTATTACTACTGTTATCATTATCATTATTATTAGTAGTAGTAGCAGCAGCCACATACATATTGCCCTGAATACCGTCATAATTTCCGTTATCGTCACATCTATTTTTTCTTATTAATAAAATCATTATCTTAACACATAAGTTACCATTATATAAACGAATAACAACCACATACGTACATAACCGATTCCTCCAGCGCTGAAGTACTTGACGGAGGTGGTATAAGTACCTAGTAGATAATACGTATGTGTAGTAATAACAGGGGATGGCAAGGGAGGCACGCCGGCTATGTATGTTACAGGCTGGGCAACTGTGTAAGGATTTCCGTCACCATACTGTAGGCTGGAGATAGAGAAGGGGTAAGGAGTTGGTAATAGTGTTATTATTGTTATAGATGATGTCATTGTTGTCATTATTATTGTTGTTAAAACTGATATAAAGATGTGGTAAAACTGATATAAAGATATTTCATAAATCAACCCCACCATCAGATAAATATATTGCCAGTGTATAATGTTTGTGAACAGTATATTCAACATTTGAGTTATATTAAATGGACACGTTATCTCCTACCTGGCCAACCTTCAGCGTGAAGTCTACGGAAGTTTCCCACCGCGTTTCACTATGTCCTCACCACTTCACTCACCTGGCTAAAATTTACTCACTGACTAAGACTCACTCCACCTCACTCACCTGAATAAAACTCACTCAATGCTAAAATTAACTCCCTGACTAAAACTCACCCCACCTCACTCACCTGACCAAAGCATCACCGCCTTCCTCAAGATTGGAGGTGAAGGTCACTGGAGTGCCAGCGATGAGGTCCACGGTCTGGTCAGCTGTGATGGTAACGTTAAACATCCCGCTCTATGTGTCAGGGGAAAAAAAGAAAAGACATTTTATTTTTATTTTTTTTTACACCGTATACGTGTAGCATTTGAATCAGGAGACTGTTTTATATTTATCTGTTTATTCACTATATTAATTTTTGATACATCTTATATGTTTTGTTCTCATCAATATATTTTTTTGGTTGATTTAGGTACGTCTTACAATTGTTTAACTTCTGTTTCTTCAGATATTTACCTTTTTTGTTGCTATAGGTACATCACATAAATGCATATGTCTTGTTTCCATTTAACTATTTTCCCTTTTTGTTTCAGATACGTCTAATAATTACATATGTTCTGAATACTAGAGCTCCTAATATACATCTAATGCACAAACTTTTTATTTCCAAAGCTGTTTGTTTCGTGTATAAAACATAACAGATTTAAATGGTTACAACTCCAGTAAAGAGACAGTTGATAAAAACGTCTCCAAGCCACCACAGAGACAGAGACAGACAGAAAGACAGAAATCAAATAAACACACACACATATACATGAATCTCATATACAGTCCTTACCCCGCCTCCTCCCCCTGCGCCTCCTCCCGAACCCCTTCCAGCGCGAATTACGGAGATGAACCTGCCGTCTATGGAACCGCAGACTTCGGCGCTGGCGACGTCGGAACACGCGAGGTCGCACTGGGTCGGTGACGCGGCTCTGCTCAAGCCTGGAAGTTGGTGGTGCTCAACAACAGTATATGCATATATATATATGCATATATATATATATATATATATATATATATATATATATATATATATATATATATATATATATATATAGATATATATATAGAGAGATTTTTTTTTTAAATGTATATAACATAAAAAACACTAAACAGAACACTAAAAAATCTGGAAAAATACAGATAAAACAACAATACATAAATAACTAAATACTCACTCATTATATTTGAGCAGAAGCAGAGCTTGCCCCTCTTGACCGCTGCATATTTATACCCAGCAGACAGACACAAGTATTTGCAAGCGGTGACTGACATTGTCATTGGGTCGTAGTTCCCTGGAGAGACTGGGGGGGAGGGGGGGGGGGGGCTGTCAGAAATCTTTGTCCTTAATGACACTTGACACACTCGACATTTGACACTATATACTTTTTTGTCATTAATCTTATCGTCATCAGTATCTTAATTATTGTTTTATAAACTTGTGATAAGGATTCTTATCAATTTGATTATTTTGTTCCTCTATTGATTTCTTATGATCGTTATCAATATTGTCATTATCATTATCATTATCATCATCATCATCATTATCAACTTTTTCA
>NC_061826.1:40637156-40639656 GCF_019202785.1 Penaeus chinensis | reverse complement strand
GTGTAAATAGTGTTAATAAAGGCAGTCACTCGGTATGGCGTTTGAGCGGGTTTATGATTAAGACAAGGAGGGCTGTTTACATGCCTAAATCATGAGTAAATAGTTAACAAATACACTCGAATGATGTTTAAAAGGATATATAATTAACACGTTTTTTAAAATTCATTTACGTACCTAAATCACATGCAAACAAAAGAAACGTATTTACAAACCCACTCACTCGGCTTGTAAACGCAGAGGTAGTGCTGCGTATCAGTACATAAAGCAGACGACAGCCTTCCTGTAGTGGAGTTGTAGATAGCACACAATTTGTCGAGTTCCATGCTGGGTTCGTTCTCACCCCACAAAGACGCTTGGATCTCCTGTCCGTCGGATTCGAACCTCCATCCATTATCCTGTGAGTGTGAGACGAGAGATAATGAGAGTGAACGCTGAGGAGAACTAGAATGATAGAGGGGAAATAACATTAGAAATTGCACGTAGAGTTTTGTTATTTAATCTAATATCATATTTATGCAGGGTATCACCACAGGATACCCATAAGAATTTATTTTCGTAAAGTTATTTTCGAGATTGACGAACCGAAGCCATTGTCACTAAATAGGGTGTGTTCATTCTATATTTCGTCTAATCCCAAGAAACGGACTCTGGACTCGGACTCATGAGTTTCTTTGATAGTGTTGAAGGCATCAAATTTCAATAAGAACGATCAAAAATATTGAGTATAAGTTTTAAACTATGTAAATATACGTAAAAGAAAGAAAAAAAAAACTTAGCGGACCGAATACTCTAAAGCCAAGTTGTCAGTTTTTCTTTATATATTCCTATATGTATGTGTGTGTGTGGGTGTGTGTGTGTGTGTGTGTGTGTGTGTAAGTTTTATTAGCTGATATTCTTATGAATATATAATATCACCTCTCCCTGTCAGCATTTACCGACACTTACCCAAGGTTACCAGAGAAACGCGACTTAAACCAACTTCGTGCCTTAAACCCATCATTTCGGTCTCACCTTATAAACAACATTCACCCTTGCGTTCTCGAGCCAGTTGTACCCTTCTAAAAACGGCTTTAGACTGTCCAGGTCCCAGGTTGTTCGGGGCTCGTAAAGGGCGCCGTAGCGGTCTGAACAGATTTCCTTGGCTGTGTCGTAGGTCCTTGGGTAATGTCCCGTGGAAATGCAGACGGTTCCTAAGCTATCGTAGCCTTGGGGACAGATTTCAGGATCTGTGGTGACAGGAGAATCCATGAATGCGTGTCTGGTACGTAGACAATGTTCTTCGTGTGATCAAATTTCAGTAGAATTCGCGATGAGAAATGGTAATATTGGCCGTAAAAAAATGAAATGCTAATACTAACTGTAGAAACAAACAAAAAAATAAATGCTAATATTGACCGTAGAAACAAAGAGAAATGCAAATACTGGCCGTTAAAAGACACAACGCCAATATAGCATACAAAATCATTAATGTATATAACGAGTACTCCAGTCTACTTACTGTGTTCCTTAACGCATATGGCAAAGTAGGCGTTTGTGCAGGGTATAGCATGGAGTTCATTGCCATTACGTTCCACCACACAGTCATTGATGCCAGTTCGGGGGTATGCGAATATAGAATGCACATAGTCGGTTATGGGGATGTGTTGATAATTGTACACACCCTGTTGAACCCCCTGGTACTCTTGCCAGCGCCAGTCAAGGTCGGGTGACAGGCCTGTAAAAAGATAAATACAAAATTTCTTTGGAAATAGTTCAGTAATAACAAAAAGTTAATATTTGCAATGAATGAAGGTGAATAGACAGAGTTTAGATCAGAAGTTGCCAACCAGGATTTGCACCGAGACGGAGTGGTGCTACCTGTGTTAAAGTACCTTGCATACACGTGTTAGTACACACACACACACACACACACACACACACATATATATGTGTGTGTGTGTGTGTGTGTGTATCTATATCTATCTCTCTATATATAACTACATCTATCTATCTATACATACATGTATGTGTATATATATGTATATATATATGTATGTATGTATATATATGTATATATATATATCTATATATATATATCTATATATATATATGTATATATGTGTGTGTGTGTATGTGTGTGTGTGTGTGTGTGTACGTATATATACATTTGTGTATGCGGGCGTTTGTATGCATGCATAACATACAGTATTTTTCCTTACAATGAACTATACTTACTTTGAAAGTCCTTTAATGATGTGTAGAAATAGTTTGATCCAGTGATGACATCTAAGTATTCAGAAACATCCTGTGGAGAAAAGGAAACAGCAGTTATGGATTTTCTTTCTCTCTCTGTTTCGTAATTTTGTATTTTTCTTTTCTCTCTCTCCCTTTCTCTCTCTCTCTCTCTCTCTCTCTCTCTCTCTCTCTCTCTCTCTCTCTCTCTCTCTCTCTCTCTCTCTCTCTCTCTCTCTCTCTCTCTCTCTCCCTTGTCCTTCTCTCTCTCTTTTCCTCGAATTCTCCC
>NC_061826.1:40594656-40629656 GCF_019202785.1 Penaeus chinensis | reverse complement strand
TATCTATAAATATATATGTACATGAATATATATATGAATATACAATATTTATATATATGTACATACATACACACACACATATGTATATGTGTGTATACATATACATAAACATATATATGAATATATGATAATATATCTACAAATATATGTCTATATATATAAGTATACATACACACATATGTTATATATATTTGTACAATACATATAGATATATAAATGAGAGGTGAAAACGCTCTACCGTGTTGATACTATGGTAGAAAAACTAGATTTATTGAAAGTGAGACAACAGTTTCGGAATCCACCTGGATTCCATCTTAAGTTATACATTGTGGGTTTTTCTACCATATATATAAATATATGTGTGTGTGTGTATGTATATATATATATATATATATATATATATATATATGCGCGTGGGTTTGCACGTTGACTGCCTCAAGAATGTGTTTACGGATGTTTACCTTAATCGTGTGTATTTATAAATTCGTGATGTTTATGCATGTACCACTATCTACCTAAACTGACCATTAATACAACAACCCGACCATTACTTTCTTGAAACGACTTTTATGACAACTGAAACGACCATCGCTCTCAGACAAACAGACGTTGAGTGCTTATTCGGAGAAGATGGAGGTGGATTGATTGTTTTTTCTTTCTTCTTTCCATCCCTTTCATCTTTATTAATCCGTCTTTCCATCTTCATTTCCTTAATTTCATCTACATACTTGTTCTTAATTTTTTTTCATTCCCTCTCATCTTTTTTTAAACTGTTACGGTTATTTCAGCTTATATCCTACACACATTTCCTAACTTGTTATCTCATTTACTTTTTTATGATTTTAGCTTTTATCTTCTATTTTCCGCTTTATCTCCTAGATGACGGTTGAGGTTACGAACACAGGAATGAAAAAGTTTCCAACAGAGCCACTTCTTATTTCTGAATTTCGTGTTATGCTCTTATGTGTATATACAGATAAATATACATATGCATATATATATATATATATATATATATATATATATGTATATATATATATATGTATATATATATGTAAATATACACACATTTGTATATAAATATATATACATATACATATATGTAAACAGATATATATACACACACACACACACACACACACACACACACACACACACACACACACACACACACACACACACACACACATATATATATAAATATATATAAATATATATTATATATATATGCACATATATACATATAGACACATACACGCGCACACACACACACACACACACACACACATACATATATAAGCATATATGAATATATACAAATATATTTTTTTTGTTTTTGTCAATAGATATATGCAACTCGATGTGCTTTATTCTAGTTAAAACGAGTTCAAAACGCCAGACATTCTTTAGCAACGATTTTTTTTTTTTTCGGAATATATAAGCATAAGCTGTGAATTAAATTTAAGAAAAAAATAAATTATACACCTTATATATCCCTTACCTTGGCTTCGTGTTTCGAGTTGCCGATTACCTTTTTTTATTTCTTAATTCTGTCGTTCTCTTTTTCTGCGCATTTTGTGAATATGATACCTATTGATATAAATATTGGAATATGATGTAAATTCATTAATTTTCCCTGCTGAGTTTTTTTGTTATTTTTTTCTTTCTCTCTTTCTTTCTTTCTTTCTTTTTCATATTTTAAGTGGCGCATATATCGATATGAAATTGTAAATGTTATTATATATATACATATATATAGGATACCATTTGCATTATGTTTTTAAGATTTCATCGGACTTCTTTATATAATTAACTTATAATTAATAAGAATATTTTTTAAGTTATGTATGTGATTATTCCTCAATATAATCAGATATTATTGTGACGGAATATGACGCAAGTAATTATATACCAAATGCGCTAATTACATTCGACCCGTACACTTAAAAAAAAATAAAAAAATAAAAAATAAAAAAAACTACATGATACTGACACAGAAAGACAAAAACAAATATTTAGAAAATACATAAAAACAAAAAAGCACATTCTATTGTAAAAAGCAAGACAGAATTAAATATTTTTACGCAAATAAGTAAATAAAAACATAAATCCTACTGAAAAAAAGGACAAATTTAAGTATTTCATTCATTACAGCAAAATCTTACCAGCCACTCTATTCCCGCCATCTTCATTTCCCAATCACAGCATCCCCTTTACAACGTTTCGTTGACACTCGAACGCTGCCTTCGAGACGTCTGAAGCAAGATGGCCGCGTGCGTAGGGTTCTGGTCACCGAGACTCGCGGCTTCTCACTGGCCACTGGCTATGCTCCTCCCTGCCCCCTTGCTCCTTGGGCTGTGAACGTTCCACCTGCCCTCCCCCCCCTTCTCTACTTCCCCTACCCGGCCCCCTCCTCTCCACTTCCCCTACCCGCTCCCCTCCTCTCCACTTCCCCTACCCGGCCCCCTCCTCTCCACTTCACGCGACCCCCTCCCCTTCACCTATCCACCCTCTCCCCTTTTACCTCCCTACCCCCTCTCCTTTACACCTTCTCCCCCATTCCCAGACCGCCTCCCCCCCCTTTCCCCGACACCCTTCCCTCTACCCAACCCTCCCCACCATGGACTTGGAATACCAGCCAAAACCACAACTGGTAATACTGATAATAGATGAACAAATTAATATATAAAGATATAAAATAAATAAATAATCACAACTGGAAAGCGTGATTGTTTGTTTGTGTCTTATCTCTTATCCGTAAATGGGCAATTATCCCTCTTAATTCCCTTGAAGTTAGATTTAAAGGTTATTAACCGAATCCTTAATGTATGCGCGAATTTGCATCAACAAAGTTAAACTTATTATTTGAATGCATAAAAACTAGCTATGCGTGCTTGGTCGGATTCAACTTCAGTGCAAGAAAGACACAGGAGAACGATGTTGTGTGACCTTTTATTATTAAGGTGTGAAACTTGATTAAGAGATTCACCACCGGTTTTCAGATTTAGCTGTCACAAAAAACAATGTACGAAATATGTCACAGAAATATGTACACATACACATACACACGCACGTACATACATATGTGTATGCATATATGTATGTGTGTGTATTTATTCATAAATAAATATATACACATATATATATATACGAAAAGGAAAACAGCCAGAGTAAGAAATGAAAATAAATCGTGACGTTTCGAACTCTTCCCGCGTTCATTTAATGTACACGTTACTGTGTTTGTGTCATGTATATGTGTATATATACATATGTATGCATACATAAATATGCATATATATGTATATATATGTGTGTGTGTGTATATGTAATATGTATATATGTATATATACTGTATATATGTGTATATGTAATATGTATATATGTATATATACTGTATATTTATGTCTATACAGATATATACATACACACGCACATATATACACACACATCCTGTGTATATATATGTATATGTACATACATACACACACATAAACATATATATGTATGTATGTGTGTATGTATATATGTATGTATATATAGATATATATGTGTGTGTGTGTGTGTGTGTATACAGATATATGTATATGTATATATATATGTATATCTATACTGTGTATATGTATATATGTGTTTGTGTACATATATTTTACATGTATTGTTGACATATCTAGAATAAGATTTGTATCAGTAAGGTGAATTAATTTAACAACTCATATATTTTGAAGAATTAATCGAATACACACACACACACACACACACACACACACACACACACACACACACACACACACACACGCACACACACACACATATGGACACACCTGCACGCATATGCAAAGGTAATTTCGGCTCCGACCACTCAAAATCAAAGGCCTTCTTGGTTTCATTGTGCTTATGCATGGAATCCGCTTCTACTGTAAACGCAGGATCTTTTTTTTTTCTTTCTTTCTTTCTTTTTGTCTTTCATCTTTTGTGATATTCCAGTAACATTTTTTTCGTATTTTTATTACTCTAATTTCTTTGTTTCCAAATCATTTTCTTTCTCCTCCTGCGTCGTTTTCTTTTCTTTTTATCATTTTTACTATCTTTCTTTTTCCTCTTCTTCCTCCTGATTTTCCTGTTTTCATTTTGCATTTCTCCCTATTTATTTCCCTTCCTTTTCGTCCCACATCTCTTTCGTGGTATCCCTGTTCCTTCTTTCCTTTCAGTTCTTCATAATACCACGCTGTCAGCCTAACGAGTACTGCTACTATTAACATACTTATAATCCCTAATACAACTATTACTTCTTCCCCTACTCTTACTACTCCATTACAACTGTTATTACTACCACTACTATTACTACTACCACTATTACTATTATTACTACTGCCATTACTATTACTACTAACACTATTACTATTATTTTTGTCATTACTATTACCACTACCATTATTAGCACTACTAAGGCCACTACAACTACTATTACTGTAGTCATTGCTACTATGACTCCAGTTACTTTTACCAATTTTGTTACTGTTTCTGCTGCCATTATTACTGCTACAGTTTAAACTACTAAAAATATTTTTCCCATCTTCCACTTATAGCTAAGCCTTCCCTATTATTCATTGCTTAATCTAAAACATGTATGACGTATTTTGTTTCGTGTTGCATTCACTTATTGCAATGAACGTACGTGCTGCATTGCTTACTGCGGCCGTATGCGACTCTGGGTGGCCGCTTGTTCAGAGTTCAGTTCATAGAGTTGCTCTTAAAAACGGCTACAGGAGAGCAGATTTAAAAGCGTTAAAAGCGATTCATCATCCAAGCAACTATATGGTTCCTTGGTTGCTGTTCTCTGCCTCTGTCTGTCTGTCTGTCTGTTTCTGTCTCTCTCTCACTCTCTAACTCTCATTCGCTCTCTCTCTCTCTCTCTCTTGCTCTTTCTCTCTCTCTCTCTCTCTTGCTCTCTCTCTCTCTCTCTATATATATATATATATATATATATATATATATATATATATAGACAGACAGACAGAGAGAGATGATATATTTATTCTTCATATTAAATGTATTTACTATGTATTTCATCTTCATTTTGCTTATGAACTACTGATATCATTAAACTCCTATGACACGAAGGTAGAAATTCGAAGGTTCGGATATTGAGGTTAAGCTCTCTACCCACGCACCCAGAATCTTCGAGCACTTGGGTTCGACTCTTGCTTCATTTCACGAGTTTGTTTGTTTGTTTCGCTTGTCTTTCGCCATTTATCAACACTAGAATGTTCTAAAACCTTATAAAAGAATGGTCTCTTTTCGAGCTCGTGACTAATTTCTTGCATTTTCTGTTGCTGCATCCCCTGCTTCATCATGACGAATACAAATAAAACCACTTCTGGCTTGTCACTGCAAAGGATGACTCACACGAGCACTGACTTGGTAAACCTACCAGTAACCAAGCATACCGTAGGGATATGATTTTTCTTTTGCTAATACAGGAGCCTTTAGTTCTTTTCTCCGGGATGGGCGGGGGGTGGGGGAGGGAGTTATCTCATTACCACCTCGAATTCCTGCTCATTTCTGCAACATATTCCTTCGATCGAGATGAAGGAATTAAGTTCGTGCGGCTGACCTAGGGAAGTGAAGGGGGTGGGGGTGGGGTGGAAGGGCGCTGACCTTGGGTTAACTGGGGATATTGTGTGGCAGGGGTGGGAATAGCTGGTGTCCTGTGGGTGTTTATTATTCAGATCAACAGATCAGTATCAGATTGAATGGTACAGCAATTGTTAAAGGGGGAGAGAGACAAATGGAAGGAAGAGAGAGAGAGAAAGCAAGCGAATGAGCGAGAGAGTGTGCGGGGGGTAGAAGGAGAAATAGAGATAGAGGGAGAAGGAGGGGAGATAGAGAGAGAGGGAGAACGAGGAGAGATAGAAAGGGGGGAGGGAGGGGAGGGGAGGAAGCTAAAGATAGTCAGACACACATACAGATGGAGATGGAAGGAGACAGAGAGAGAGAATTCGAAATCATGTCCTTAATTCCTGTACTTCTTAAGCATTCAGTGTTACAAAACGTATACGTATTTAAACATACATCTATATCTATACATCTGCCACATATATCCCTTAAATTAGGCTACAGCTTCTGGTATAGAACGCCGACAAAGTCCTTTTTTTTACATTTTGAAAAAGAATAGCAGTCATTCTGGTACCCAAATTATTGTTTATATCAGTGCCTTTGGTATATAATTCACCGTTCTTTATTCACCGGTTTTATGTCTGACGTCGTGAAGAAAACGGAATCGATGTGGATTTCATTTTGAATTTTC
This sequence comes from Penaeus chinensis, assembly GCF_019202785.1. NCBI lineage: Eukaryota > Metazoa > Arthropoda > Malacostraca > Decapoda > Penaeidae > Penaeus > Penaeus chinensis. The sequence continues at coordinate 40,623,349 of NC_061826.1, read as the reverse complement.
GGTTTCTTCTGTGACGTTTGTTGTTGTTGTTGTTATATAACTGTCCTTGTTCTATCTTCTTTCTCCTCCTTTATCTGTTTTCTTCTATTTCTTTTTCTCGTCTTTCCTCTTACCCAGCTTTGTTTTCTTCTTTTTCCTCTTTTCTTCTTTTCCTTCTTCTTCGTCTTCTATTCTGTTATTAAATCCAAATACGAATGTAGGAAGAACAAGAGACTTCTGGAGAGGAACGGAGAGAAAGAGAAAAAAAGTGAAATATTTGTTTTCATCTTTCTCATGTTTTTTTTTTTTTTTTTTTTGATTGTTTGTTTGTTTGTTTTTACTTAATGTATCCTTCTTTCTTCGATTCCTTCGCTTACCTTCCTCCTCCTTCGTGTTTTTATTCTTGTGAAGAGAAAAAAAACGACGATAACTCCTGAGTGAAAATTATTCCGACTATCAATAAATCTCAGAAAAAAAAAAAGGAATGAAGGTATTTGACGAATACATGAAACATAATTACAATCTCTCGGAGTCTTCAAGGAATGAAAAAAAAAGTGATCAATCTCCTTCAAAATTTGCGAAAAACAAAAACAGAAAAAAGCGCGTAGCTACGAAAGAAACAGAGGAATGTACATTTTGTATGAAGAATGTGTCATTATCCATGAAGTAAAAAGAACTAGAAAGAAAAAAAAATAATGTGGCAACTGAACCAATACTCCGGAGAAAGAAAAATGTGAAACGAAATTGTTATATATTTTCTCTCTCATTTTTTTTTTTTTCTTTTTTTTTTTTTTTTCTTTTTTTTTTTGTGTGTGTGTGTTATCTACCTACTTGGCGATTTTGTGTCTTGGTTACAGCGAAGGACAATCAATAGTCGTAAACTCCTAACAACAAAAGACGAAAATCATGTAAATAAAATCCAGGAAAACTTGACAACTGTTACACTTTCAGCAGAAACACCATATACAAACGTATCTACTGTACTGTATAACGTGTTAGGAAAAAAAAAAACATTACAAAATAAAACCTATTTTTTTTACCTACAGTGTGCGTTTCTACTAAATCACCAGATCATCTATTATGCCATTCATCATACACGGCATCATCAGCACATTCAATAATGAACAAAACTGCTCACTAATTCATCCTATTTCCACAATCCGATGTTAATGAGTAATGTGTTGATGTCGTCACGAGAATCAACATGATCTAAACACTTGGTTACGGGCGGGGGGGGGGGGGGGAGTAGAGGTTATATTTTACAGGTATTACTGTTATTATTATAGTTATTATTACTTCTGTTATTATTACTATTTTATCATTATTGTTATTATTAGTAGTAGTAGTATTATGTTTGTTCTTCTTCTTCTTCTTCTTCTTATTATTATTATTATTATTATTATTATTATTGTTGTTATTGCTATTATTATTGTTATAATTATTATTATTACTGTTATTATTATCATTGTTGTTGTTATTCTTATTGTTATAATGATAATGCTGATGATGAGAATGATGGCAAAAAAAAGTAATATAATGATACTATTAATTACAATCTTATTGATAATAGTGATGATCATTCTGATTATTATCGTATTATTATTACTATTACTAATATTTTCATCATTATTACTCTTATTATCATTATTATTATTATTACTGTTATTATTATTGTTGTTATCATAATCAAAAATGCTACTATTATCATTACTCTTATAATTATTACTATTATTATTATTGTTATCATTATTATTATCATTATTATCATCATTATTATTATTGTCGTTGTTGTTGCTGTTGCTGCTGCTGTTTTTATTATTATTATAATTATTTTTCATCATTATTACTATTATCATTATCATTATCATTATTATTATCATTATTATTATTATCATTTTTATTATTTTTATCAGTATTATTATTATTATCATTATTACAACTAACAGTTGTTATTATTATCATTATCATTATTATTACAACTAACAACTATTATCATCATTATTATTACAACTAACCATATCAAAATATACTGACATAAGGCAAGAGATGGCAAGTCATGATTTCATTATTTGAGCCTTAGACAATTTTATAAAGATTTCTTCTCTTCAGGGTTAGGCAGGTTAATAATAATTAAAAAAAAAAAAAAAATTATGTACAGAGTTAACAGTCGTAATTACATCTTTAAAATTAAAATAGGAAGTTATTACAGAGTTACATCGATATATTTCTTCTGAGAATATGGGCAATTGTTATCATTATTATTATTATTATCATTATTATTATTATTATTATTATTATTATTATTATTATTATCATTATTACTATTATTATTATTATTATTATTATTATTATTATGATTATTATTATGATTATTATTATTACTATTATCATTATTATTATTATTATTATTATTATTATTATTATTATCATATTTTTATTATTAATATTATTATTATAATCATATTTTTATTATTAATATTATTATTATAGTCATATTTTTATTATCATTATTATTATTATTATTATTATTATTATTATTATTATTATTGTTGTTGTTGTTATTATTACTATTATCATATTATCATGATCATTATTATTATTATTATTATTATTATCATAATTATTATTATTATTATTGTTATTATTATCATTGTTACTATTCTGATCTTTATAAGAATTATCAGTATTGCTATTGTTATTATTATTGTTGCTGTTGCGGTTATTACTATTAGTATCATCATCATTATCCTTATCATAGTTTGATAGACAAATACTTAGACACATATATCTATATATACATATAGATATGAATATAGATAAAGAGATAGGTAGATAGATAAACTGGTATATACATATACATTGATGCACACAACCACGCACACATGCACACACACACACACACACACACACACACACACACACACACACACACACACACACAAATACACAAACAAACAAACAGTTTGAAATACAGACAGGCACGGACAATTAGAAAGATAAGCATATATAATTTCTTACATTTACGATCCCTTGGACTGGGTTTATCCTCAGGATCCCTATAACAACACTGCTGTCGGCTGCAGTACACAGAGGGTAGCGTGTAAAGTGGACCCGGCGAAGAGAGCAACACATTTTATCCCCGATTTTAGTCGTCCCAGATAACCCACCATGTCATATTGCAAGCAAGAAGGTATGCTTATGGCAAAAGAGTAAGCAATACGTGGAAAATGTAGGATTAGTAGTTGGCTTTTTTTCCAAGGAAGATTCGAGTCCAATTCGCATTCATCATTTCCTCTCCCGTGGTTAGATAATCGAGGAAATCTCACAATTGCGTGATAATCTGGATTTTGACAATATTTACCGTTATGTTTTTATTTAATGAGAGTGTTGCTATTTACGGTTTTCAAATTCGTCTGTTGTTATGAATAATTACCTTTTTGTTAGTGACTATATAGTCTTGCGTCGCCAACGTGTTTCTTTGTGATTTAGAAGTGTATGATAATTTGAATTTTAAGTAATCAAAGGGCTTCATAACAGTACCAATGATTCCAATAATAAAATTAGTCATATTGTAATGTCAGTTTGGATTACATAACTGTATTTGAGGGTTGTAGGGACATGAAGTTAAGCTCCCGTTTTTCAATATTTTTTGAGTCATAGGGCATTCATTTTTACTATGATACTCCATATCAAGTAGTAATATTACTCATGTGATTAATTGAGTTTTGTATGAAAAATTAGATTAATATTTTATATGAATGAATTATCAGGTAATCATCTGCCGATAAAAAAAAACCCTCCAAGCTTGCAATTATTATATTTTCTTCTTATTATTCATAGTGTAATAAGAGTGGTGGGGAAGACTGAAAACTTCGGGTAGTATTTGAATGTATTAGAAAAATGATAATTTAGTCATATAGCTGGTAACCTGCAGTTATTCATAGTAAGTTGGGCAGATATTTACAAGACATCATTGTTTTCCATTGCCTTATGTACAACAGCTGCTTGTCTGCCATTGGCTTCCATGCCATCAACAGTTTATCAAAGGCGAATAACATATAAGCAATTAAATTAAGTGCTGTCTTGCCATAATATATGTAGCTCCTGGAAGTGTCTTGTGTTGTAGGTCTTCCAACCCTGAACACAGCAAGCTACAAGTGGTTATGGACAGAATAGTTTGTGTAATTAAGAGCATTTTGCAAGCTGTTGTGGGTATCTTTTAATATTTGCCCTAATTTGTATCTCGAGAGTTATCAGTTAAAATGATCACCTAATAATGCAGAGTACTATTTTTTATGTTATGCTCTCTCTCTCCAGCTAAGCCATAATCATACATAAGCAAGGAACATATAATCAGGTAGCTCCACTTTCATTTGTCCTATTGAACACAAAAATGAAATTGACTTTTTTCCAAGAGTATTCTGAAGGAACTCTGTTATGAATACAAGAGGGGATTTTTTGTTTTACTTCTGGTAATTATAACAATATTGAGTAAATTATACAAATATTTATATATCTAGCTATATCTGATATCTCACAGCACACTCTCATTGGCTAAATGTGATGATGTTATTAACTCAGCCTCTTTATTTGGTCAGTCTGTGCAATATTTTATGGTAAGGGATTTTTCAGTTTATTTTCTTTGAAAATGGTTCTGTAATAGCAGTTGTAGAAAAATAAATGAAACAAAACCAAGGAAAAAAAAGTAATATTTGCAACTGACAAAGCCAAAGGTGCAGGGTATAGCTCAGAACTTACCAACTAGGATTTTCATCAAAACAGAGTGGGGCTACCTGGGTTCAAACTACCTTGTACCTAAGCTTTTATTAATACTTTGACAGGTACTCAACATTTCTTAGTTATGAGTGGCTACATTTAAAATTTAAACTGGCATTTGATATGGGGATTGCCAAGGTTCTTATTTCATTAATGTACATATTTATAAAGGCAAATTTACAATACATTTTATAAGCTTCAAACCATTTCTTAATATCTGGCTAGTAACTTGAGGCTGTTAAATTTCATGTGTTTCTTTTTATTCATTTCTTGTATAATGCAACAAATTCACTTTCCAGATGCATATTTGTATTGATGTTTGTCCATCAATTTTTTTTCGTCTTCTTTTTTTTCAGGGAAGGATCGCGTAATATTTGTTACGGAAGAAGACCAAGATGGGCCCTCAAAAGTCTCGTTACCAGAAGATGAAGAACAGCCAGGTAAGCTCCCTTTTTATTATCAACATCATCAAAAGTATCAATGTTTTGATCATGTATACACTGAAATTTCTCTCAAATTATTGTTATAATTTCAGATGATGTATATCTAATGGCTTTGCCAAGTCTTGTATAATCTGTACTTGCTGTAAGATTATTACCACATTTATGTCTTCTTATCCTCTTTACTATTAGCTGGACTTATACAGCCTGATGGAGAAATCAACTGGGCATGTCCATGTCTCGGCGGAATGGCTACTGGTCCTTGCGGTGTTGAGTTCCGAGAAGCCTTTACCTGTTTCCACTACTCCAGTGCAGACCCCAAAGGAAGTGACTGTTTAGAGCCGTTCAAGGAGATGACCAACTGCATGTCTAACTACCCAAATGTCTATGGCAATAAAGACAAAGAAGAGATGCCAACAGAAGAAACAGAAAAAAGTTCAGATACTCAACAGTCAAAAGAAGTTGAAGCAAAAGCATAATGAATCATTTAGAACTATTTGGAAAATGAATGTATTTGTCTTGATGCACTTTGACCAAGAGTGAGAGCATGTATATAAGTGGTGGTACAAGCTCAAGTAATACAGTCTCTATTTTCAGCTGTACATGGAAAGCAGTTTGTAAAAATACCAGAAATGTTATCATTGTTATGTAAATATTATGGGAATATGCAGCCATGGGTAATTTGTTACAAGTACCATAAGGAGTTTCCAGATGTCACATTGGAAACATATAAATTACTCTGAACTGGAAATGACTGTTAATGTATTTCTTTAATAAAATGAATAAGATTAAAGTTTGATGTATTTATTATTTTTATTCATGTTTTCATTATTAATGACCCTTGTTATTAAAAATGAGAAATAAAAAACAAGTTTGCAATAAAAGACAAAATACAAACCAAAATGGAAAAGAAATTATTTTGGACGGATGGACTTGTAACACAAGGGCAAGTAAATATTGATTTGATCCATGTAAATATAGTTGCAATGTAGTTATGCAACTACTGAAATTATTAAAACAGTAGATAGGTACAAAATGTGAAATTGGTAGAAAATAGGTGTTATGATCCTGGTAGAGCATAAGAGCAGTTGTTACATATGTTCAGGCATCTTAAGGAGAGTATATTTTTTTCTATATATATGTATACTTTAAAGATCAGATATCTTGACAAGTGGTATTATTATTTATATTATTGTAAGATCGCTTACTAATTGAATTAAGAATCTGGAAACTTCATTCCCTAAACAGTACTCATAAATGCACTTTATTTATACACATTTGTATTTCCAGTTAATATTCTGTACATTCTTTGTCTGTGTTCATTGCATCTCAGGAACCTCAAATGCAATCATCAGCTGGAATTGTTTCAGTTATGTAATAGATGCTATATTATGCTTCATGCATAAGGCACTCAAAAAAATCAGAGGAAAATGATAACAGTTAGATTATTTGTCTCTTAATTTATCAGGCTTAATTGCAGGATAATGTGCTCAGTGGCTCAGTGGGCTAAGGTACTTGAGTACTGATCTAGTTTTCAGGTATTTCAGCCTCTCTTGTGCCACGAGTGATTAGGTTCCCAACTTCCTAGAACACTGAGGGAGGAGGCAAGTTATGAGATTTGTTAGTCAAGTCTATGCATAACTTGGTGTCTGCCCACCTTTTAATAAAATTAATGAATTGAAAGATACGTCAGCTGAGAATATTTACTGCTGCTTAGTAATGAAACTTTTGCTATTTGATTTCCAGGTAGTTCCAAATTCATAATTTTGCTATGCAAGTTCCATACATTATGTATTTTTCCGTTTTATTAAAAAATATAAAGTTTGATGAGATTAAGATTTTGTAAAAAGTGTAAACATATTTTATATATAATGTTTAGTATTCTCTTTAACTTGAAATTACTGTTTATAATTACATCAGGGTCAATTTTTAACACTTCTTGTTTTCTTCATGTAAGTATTTGTATATTATTACTCTGCGAGTGAAGTATGTTTTACAAGACTAATTAAGGATAATTCAACATCTCAGACTTCATGATACTGTCATATATGATCATTCAGAAATAAAGGTATTTGTATATGTATATATTTTGGACCCATCCTCATACTTTCTTATGCTTCCTTTCCATACTCTAATGGGATGATAATATGCATGAACAATTTTATCCGTGTTTCATACAAACAATTAAACAATGGAACTCATAGTATTATTGCATCTCCATTTACAGTCAGCAAAGACACTTTCTGAATGGAAAAGCAAAATTTATCAACCACATTTTTCGTGTTGTTGTTGAGAAGGTAGGCAGTTTTGACTACATATAAAATGGGAGCACAATGTTTTTTCATCTTTTAATGTTCTCCCCATGCTTTTATAACACAAGAAATAGGGTAACATTATTGGAATTTCATTGTCAACTCATTATTGCAAAAATATCTTCCTTTTCTTGGTACTTGCTATTGTGCTTATCTTTTCAAAACATGAAAGAACCAAAACCCAAAATCGCATAGAAATTTATGACTTGTGTGTACTGGGTTCCATAGTCCCCAGTGTAGAGTGGTCAGTGAAGTGAACAGTTAATGTTTAACATTTGCCTCTGAATAGTATGGTATGTCATGCCATGCCAAAAATGGACATTTTGCTGGGATATGTGTTATATCCCCTTTTACCATGATGACTTGTTCCATGGTGGATTGTGGGAATTTAAGCCAGAAAATAGTATTAAGGTCTGATTACTTCATATATCTTTGTATCAAAGCTACAAGCATATATGGCATAAAGACAACCATAACAGTTACCAGCATAAGGCCTGCTCTGCCATGTTTACAGGTAGACCTGGCGTTCAATCCTTTCAGCATTTTCAGTTGCTCAGAGGCAGTGGGTGAACCAAACACACAAATGTTTTAACCAACAGTGCCAGGATGATGTGATATACATGCCATGTCTAGTGTAATTTTCATTTATTTACTGCACTTACATACAGATGGCTGCACTAGTGTTTAATATCCAAAAAGTTAATTAATAATTCTATCTATCTCTCCCGCTTACTTTATTTTCAGATATTAATTTTTTTCATTGACATTAGTATTTTAATAACATTCAAATAAACAATGTAAATAATAACAACAGTATTAACCCAAAACTGATGGGCATGGCATGTAATTACATGCCATGCCCACTGTGATTACTTTATTAATCGTTTTTACACTTTGATTGTTCCACTTGTACTAAGTCACCAATGAGCCAATTATGAGTAGTACTTGTCTCACCTGTACCCTTTTCCTTGATTTTCCATAATATTTTGTGATCTTCTATTGCTATTATTAGTGTCTTTAACATTATGGTAATTATAATTCATATAATAAAAACAACACCATCGATATTGATAACATAAGTAAAAAAAAAAAAACATTTTTCCTGCAAATTCAAGGAAAGGTGAAATCAATATCACAAGGTCTACTAACTGACTCCTTTGTGGCTCAGTATTTGCAGAGCCATTTATGTGCAGAGATATTTTCCAAAAATTTATAAAATGAGCACAGCATTTTCCTAGCAACACTGGGTTAATATTGATAGCATTTGAGAATTTATTTTTCTCAAAAAATTCAAGAAATTAGGAAATCAGGCAATATCACGTAGTGAATACGAATTGACTCCTTGGTGGTTGACACTTGTGGAACCATCTATGTGCAACAATATCTACATAAAACTACAGTGGACAGTACAGGAACCAGCAGCCATTGAGTTAAAGATGATTTTATATTTTATTTAGAAAACTTTTTAATTAATCTTGATACTGCTATTGTATATTAGCTCTATCGGTAGAGCAAATTCTAAAGGAAAAATACTTCTACATAAATACTTCTAAACAAGGACTGAGGATAAAAAAAAATTCAGTTCACTTATATCACTTTATAATCAGCTTTATAGGTGTTAAAATAATATAAAAATTGTACTGACCTCATACAACTATATGAGATATGATGCAGCCATTATAACGTGGCTGGTGAATAAAAGGGTTGGTACTTGAGAAAGAGAGAGAATGAGAATATGTTTTACTGATTTTACACATTTCTGAATAATTTTTCATCACTGGAAGGCTGTCGGTCATGCTGCATATTTCCAAAAGGATTACATCTGTAAAAGACAAAAAAATTTAACCAGATCAATTTACACACATGCATTAGATATAATAATTCAATATTCTGAGCTGACAAATGTTGTACAATTTGATGTCCTCAAATTATAACAGATCAAATAAATATACATACACACAGAAAGTTCTTATCATAAGGCTACTTCAGTTTATTCAAGGCCAAGATCAGGCTTAGTGCATATTAGTCTGTTCCCTGTCCCCTTTTAATACATACTCCCTTTTATTCAAGAAGTAAACAATCTATCAAACAGGTTCATCAAAGCTTACAGACCTGCTGGACCTGGACAGCAGTGCCTTACCTCTTGAGCAGAAGGGGGCAGATCGATTGGCCGGGATCCTTGAGATGCTGGATTGTGCCCTTCAATAACCTCTAGCAGGCTGGCTGGGATATGAGCTCGCTGTGGATTGGGAGTGGGGAATATACATTCAGGGAATTATTAAGTGCTCTCAAGGTATGTTTATAGTGCTTTATTGTGAAAGTGTTTTAAGTTGTTCTGAGAACTTAATGCAAGCTATATGTGTATGAGGGAGAAGCAAACAAGCAACTTTAAAAAATAAGAAAAAAATATCTAGACATAGCAAGAAATTGTGCAAGTTCTAAAAAAAAAAACAAGAAAAAACAAAAAAATACATTATGTTACAGCCGGCATGCTAACCTGGTTTTCAGTGAGTGTAGCAATATGGGAAAGGAGCTGAGAATGAAGGTCGGAGGCACTGTTAAAGACATCAGACAGCTGGGCAGGAGGAAGCTGCAGGAGTACTGTGAAACTCTGAGGAACGGCTCGTTGACAACACTTGATGAAGCCTTCCCAGACTTTTCTCTGCTTCCACACCTTTATAAAAGATTGGCAAGATGTTAATGACCCAATAAAACATAGAAATATGTATTCATATTTATGCATGAAGCATTAACCGAACAGGAAAAGACAGTGGATGTTTCTAAGACCCAATATAAAACAAGTATTTCACATAATCATCTGTTAGTGCAATAATAAACAAGAAAATGAATAATCCATTTAGTCTACATTCCACACCTGCTTAATAATGAGTCTCTGTAATATATTCATTATAAAGCTAAGTAGCTTTGGGTAGTGTGTCAGGGTCTGGATGACTGTGCGCATGAAGAGTGTTGGCAACTGTGGCTGTTCCATGAGTTGCTGAAGCACGAACGCCAATACTTCTGCCGTATAAATGCCACGTTCCGCAAAGCAGAGTCCAGTGGCTGCAAGATAATAATTTCATATACTCATTAAGTAAAATTACCAAATCTGACAGATAAGTTTAGGTTTAGTGTCTGACATATGATTTTATGTTAAAGGCACAGTGCTGAACAAGTTTCACAATATCTTCTTATCATTTCAAGACAACACCTATATCCATGTTAACAATAGTGTAAGTAGGCAAACAAAATATACAACAACTCACCTTTGATAACTGTCTTTACATCACACTTGTCTGGATCAATGAGATGGAGAGCAACCAGAAGGTCCACAGGAGTCAGTGGAGAAGCACCTGTGTCTAAGGTCACTCCCCACAACCGGTTGAACACCTGAAGAAAAAAACAATTACACACAACTTCCTTATCATTTGCAATAACAAACTAACATTTAACATCCAGTTGCCTTTACTCAGACATCACTTCCATAAACAGACCAAAGAAAATTCCTTCTATAAACACTAACAAACTAGAACACATGCTGACCTCTTTAACAACATGTGGATTGAGCTTGATGAGTTTTGGCAGGACAGCAATCACCTCCTTCTTGCTGAGCCCAGTGAGCACTGGGATAAGGAACCTCACATCAGACACGCGCCGGTTGTAGAGCTCACGCACGCGGCAGACCAAGGCTTCACTGGGAGGTGCTGTTTGTTGGAGAGAAAAGAGAATAAAAGTTTAAGAAGAATCTGTCTGAAGTGGTTTTATTCATGTTACTTATCTAAATCAAATTTTGTCTGACTCAGTATAAAAATGTCTGATCACCGTCTTCATATTTCTTTAACCTATTATATGTGCGTAAAATGGCTACACAAGTGCTCAGCCACCAAGAAGTCAATTAGTAGTCCAATGTGACCTCACCTGACTTCCCCATTTCTCAATTTTTGGTGAAATGAATTTTTTGTAATGCTACTAATATTGTTGGCATTATGCATATTAGAAACCACAAAGAAGCCTCATTCCCAAAAATTAAGGAAAACGGTAAACAGGACTAGTAATTGACTCCTTGGTGATTGAGTACTTGTGGAACCATCTGTGTCAACAATACAACAGTAAAATGGATTTATATGCACCCTACACTGAACTTCATTCACCAAAAAGAGAAAACAAAAACCACAGCTCTCTGAAATTCCCAACATCAAGCATATCAGACATCCTTTCCTTTCTCAAAAAGTAAACTTAAAAGGAAAAAAGAAGAAAGGCATCTGTACCTTTCTCAGTGAGGATGTGAATTATCCGCGTGATGAGTGTCTCTCCTCCCTTCGGACAAGTTTCAACCAATTTGAGGAGCTGCGGGGAGTCCATGCCCATGTGACGAATGGGCCCTTCTAACAGCCGCAGGATAGCCCGCTTGGCCTCATTCACCGTCTTTACGTACACCTGAGCTAAACTGTTGGATGGAGATACAATACCATAGATCTTTTTGTTATATATCACTTTACTTTTTACTTGCTTACTTTTAAACTAATTTTCTGAATAATAGTCTCATAATATATAACAATGAATATAATAACATTAATACTAACAGTATAATGATATTGATAACAAAAATGATGATAAAATTACAAGAAAATAAATAAAAGAATAATAAAAATATTACCAACAATAAAAGTAATAACATATTAACATCAACAATGACAATAATGATAACAATTAATAGTAATAATAACTATAACTCACTCATGAATGAGGGCTTGATTCAGAGGCAAAAGAGCCAAATACAAATACAGGCAAGCCTTGACCAATGGCTCCGTCCACTCATTGGGTTCGTTGGGTCGTCCGAAGTTGTGCGAACACAAGGAGTCTGGCGGCGTTTCTAGCAGAAGATACTTGAGGTACACTGTAGCAACCTCGGTAACTATCTCACTAAGATTCTCGTGCTCACATAGTTCCAAAAGTATGGGAGTTACAACTTCTCTTACCTACAAAGAGGATGTGAAAATAATTATTCTTGCTTAGGATTAGTATGAACCTGGCATAGCTAGGGTTATTTCTTATCTTTCAGTACAAATCAAATTGTGATCTGACCCTAAAACCATATGATATTCAAGATTATCCATACCCTGTGATATATTACTATTTACAAACTGTGCACTTCATTATCATCTTCCACAAGGATTATCAACGAGTTGCATTATCTAACAGCAGCATAATATACAATGTTGCCATAAAATACAATGAATCTTATGCAACATCATGCTCCCAATAAGAATGTAAGACACCACTCACCGAATCTTGATCATGGGTTGCTAAGAGGGACAGAGTCTTCAGTGCAGGCTTTGCCGTGAGAGGTCTCCATTCGGCAGTATCTTTGAGGGTATTGGCAACGGAGGTGATCGAGTCTGTACCTTGACTACCAACGCGCACTAGTGACAGTATGAGATCTTCAGGCACATGGGGGCATTCCAGAAACAGCCGAGACAGGAATCTGCATCATATATTTTAGATTATTAGAAAATGTCTTCATAAATTTTGAGATTTGAAAAATAAATATGTCAGGGTTGGACAAAATTAGTGTTTATGGAATATCAAACATAAAATTATTATCAAGATTTTTTTATTTTTTTAAAAAGTGATCTCCCCCCCCCCTCCAACAAATCAATGGTAACAAGTAGATGAAAAAAAAAAAAAAAAAAAAAAAATCAAGTGTATAATAAACTTGATAATTCTGTTTTAAGGTAAAAAAAAAAAAAAAAAAAAATGTTGACATACTCATCTCTCTCCTTGGAAGCTGGTTTCAGTAAAACTTTGATTACAATATTGCCAAGAATCTCCTGATAATTCTTGTCCTTCTTTTGCACTTTCTTTCCACCAACATTCAAGATTTTGTTAATGAGGGAGAAGTCGTGGTTTACAGAATACTCTGAGAAGAGCCAGGAGAAGAGCAGGTCAGCCCTGTTCTGCATGTCTTCAAGTATAAAATCTTCTAGTGCTGAAAAACAGAGCAAAGCTAAACATGTGATCTTGAAATGGAAGGTAAACTATTATTTCCACATCATCCAAAAACTTCTAGTACATAAAACTATGTCCTTGGGGTCAACAATTATACTCCAAATAAAGAGAAAACAAAAGAGAGAAGGTAAAACCAATCATACCATCACTCTCCTGATGGCTGATGCATCCGGACAAAACTGTGAGGATCCTCATGCGGTGCTTTGGTCCCTCCCCATGAAGCATCACTTTGTCGCAGCGCATGAGTCGTTTGAACAGCAGGCTTTGGAGTTTGGTATTAGAGGATGAGGAGAGTGGTTTTGTGACCTCTGCTAACTTCATGGTCTTGATTTTGTGCCTCAGGGGTCGTCCAATCACACCTGCTGGCACTAGCACTGGACCACTCTGCTGCAACACCATCAGAGTATAAAGAGGCAAAAGGGAAGGAAATGTAAAGATAAGTTAAACAGGTGTTGTATTCACCTTACACAAAATATAAATTTATAGATCTACTCTAGCCATCTTTAATGTGATATATATTCATGCTTTCGTACTGGATTCAGTCATGCATTTTCCTTTCATACCAACAATGCAAAGTGTCACATAAAAGTAGCAGAACAAGATCCTGCACACTATTAACCCACCTGAATTGTTTCCTCTTCTTGCACCTGCACCTTCCCCCCCACAAGGCGAGAAATTTCCTTACTCTCTTCATCACTCTCTTGGTCCATGTTACTGCTGGTCTTTGCCTAGACAGAGGGGCAGAGAAATGTGAGTGTAAGAAAGGTGGAAAAAAAAAAAAAAAATATTGAACTTGTGAAATAACAACTGGATTTCTTTCAGGTAAAGCAGACATTTTACATTATATAATATTTTGACAATGAGCATTTTGCAAGAAAAAAATATGCAGGTTACTCTACATCTTAATCAATCACACTGACTCAATTGCCTTGCTCCAGTTAGGGTTACCAAGTAGATAGATAAGCCATCACTTCATGTCAGCAAGTGCAATAAGACACTCTAAGTGACAGGTACTGTACTGCAATGATACTACTAATGAAGTTAATAACTCCTGTAAAATTGACACACATTTCAGACCATTTAGTCTATACCAGTAAAGATATATTACCTCCTCTTCTTTGGCTTGCTCCACCCCAGGCCCTACACCTGCTGCTGTTAGCTGCGATGCAATAAGCCTTCCTACATGCTGGATTTGTGGTGATGTGCCAGCTGCTGTGATGGGGCTGTATCCAGCACTGAACAAGGGTGGCATTTCATCCGGTAGATTCAGCTGTTTGGGATAAAAAGAATTAGCATAACTCTAATCAACACATATAAAAACATATTAGGAAAAATACCATACTAAGACACAGGAAAATATAAGCATGGACCAATAGTAGACTCACCATTGTAACCATAACCAAGCTAGCAACATTATCTGGGGTCAGCTTCTCCACCAACCACCTCTGGGTGATGTCAATGGCAGAGTTCTTTCTCTCCACCTCCACCTCGTCCTTCTTTTCCTTCTTGTTCTTGCTGCTGTCATCATGGTCCACCCGGGCTTTCTTGTTTGGCGATTCAGAGGCTTCCTCCGAAGACTTGTCCCGGCGCACCCTCTTCCTGATTTGATCCTTGGATGGCATTGACTTGTTTACCTATAATAACAAAACAATCCAAAATAGGATGATGAAACAATAAAAAAAAAAAAAATATCAATTAATTAAAAAAAAGTTCTACAAAGCTCATACCAAGCTGTAAAATTTAGGAAAAAATCCTTGCTCACCTCTGATGCTGTGATGCCCAGGTCATTGAGGACTGTTGTAATGTGTTCATGGTAGTCATAGGATGCAGGATGCTTCAGGAGGTTTAGCATCTGAATCTTGAGGTGTTTCCGCACACTGTTTACTTGTGATTTGGTGAGTGTAGGAGGTAGATTGGCTGAGAAAAGAATGCTATGATAGAAATATCTGTATGGCTTTTACATTATCTAACAAAACTGGAAATATTTATCAATAACAATATTCACACATATGTAAACTTTAGGACCATAAAAACAGCATAAAAAGACAGAGATCAGAGAGGGAGAGAGGCTTACCATGTAGGATCTCAAGTGCATTAATAATCATGCCAAGGAACTGTGGCCGTGCCCTTGCGATGATGGTCAGCGACGACATACATGTCATAAGGTTGACAGAGCTGATATGGATGGAGCCTTGGAAAGCTATCAGTTTGTTGAGAACCATCCTGGAAGACAACAGAAGATAATCAATTAATTTCCATTACAATGTCGTGGATTTCTAGTAGTGAGATCCTGAACTTTCATTTTTTTAAACACAAATATAACAACATACATAATCAATATTTAAACTACCATAATAAACTTGCTTTCTTTTTCTCATGGCTTTGCTACATTTCTCAGTATTCTTATCATATTTAGATAATAAAGAAATAATAATTAAACAAATACCATACCTTGCCTCTTCTTCAAGTTTTCTCGGCCTAGCTACTTTGAGTGTAAGAGGAACTTGGTCAAGGTTGAACTCCCCATCGCGAACAACAGAATCAGCCTCTGTATACGTCTGCAGCAAAACTAAAGACTCTAGGAATTTTATGGCCTGTGTCCTCACTCTGTGGAGAAATAAGAGAGCAGGATATAAAGACACTCTTTCTTTAAAGAGATTAAAAATGATTATTACACATAACCCTTTTTTCACTCATATCTATCATAAAAGATATTCCCCAATATATGAGAACCATTATAATCTTCAACTATCACATAAAAAAAAAAAAAACATATTTGTAAACAGAAACAAATGGAGATCAAATCTACCTAATCCATACAGAAAATACCATTTGTGAACAGTAGCTAAAAAGTTGAAAATTAATTATGAACCAGCGTCGGATGCAACCACAATGAAGGCAAGTAACTCACCCATCATTATCATGGTCAATCATTATAATAATGGAATTCTTAATGGAAGTTATAATGTGCCAGACTTGCTCCATCTCAGGGGTGACGGTGCGGGCAGAAGACAGCCATGCCAGAGTAGCACGGTGAAGCTGAGCTGCAGCCTGCACAACACGTTTCACCACAGCCACTCCTTCGTCTTGCAACAGCAACTGAATATTTGGCACCAGACGTGGCAACATAGCAACATCTTTCTTGCTAGAAATAAAGATAAACATTCATAATTCGGTCTTATAGTAGCGCCATCTATAGCCTTCAAACAACCGCCACAACTACAGAATGTCCCCAGGCATTATATACTCACCAAGCTTCCTCGATGAACCCAACAACAAATTTGCGGACATCTGAGTTCCGATCCGTCTGGAAAGCTGCCACTTCCTCAAAGAACGAGTCGAGGAGATCAGGTTCACGGTGGATGATCAGCTCCTGCACCTGAACCAGTTGACCGATCCTTTCTTTCTCCGAGGGCAGGAAAGCCGCTGTATTCAGCAGCTCCACCACCTGTGAAGGGAGTTAGGTGTCAGGGGACAATCCTATGGGCTTCAATAAATCCTACTTACAAATGCTTATGACAACACACATTTTATTAAGAAATAATAATTGTACAAATAAGACAATCCTGACATAATACTTTATTCTTAATTCACAATATTTTTTTTAATTACTGTCAGTGAATTCATTTTCACAGTTTTCTACCACAAATACTAAAAAAAATCATACATTCTAAATTATATTTGAAAATCTACTGATGCCACATCAACCATAATCAAGCAGTGTAATGTAATTAAATGAATGTCTCTCATCTTGATAGTAGCATGCAAATTATTGCAAATGTCAATGCCAATATTTCTGGCACCTCATTAGTATTGGTAACATAAAACTTTCATATATAACCCTTTAACTGTCTACTATGGGCATTAAAATCTAGAGGACAACTGTAATAAATTTAGTAATTTTATCTGAGATACTCTGTACAATAACATGTACATATATAAAACTACTTTAATGATCATAACAAAAAATATGTAATAACACTAAAAAGGTTTAAAAAAAAAATGCTGCAGCCTTTCTAGTATATATATAATCAGACTCTCATATAACATATAGATCTGTGAAATACAAGCCTCCACACTTCATACAATTTGGCATAAAAAAACTTAAAAACATCTCTGGGAATTAATCACATAAAAGAGAGTCACTCCAAGATCCAATTTTCATAATGTCCATGATAACTGAGGCTGCATCATCTCTTAATTCAATCCTGTGTTGGATATCATTTATTTTTACCCAATTTGCTTTCACTTACAATATAAGTCGAATATAAAAGCAAGTATACGATTTCTATTTTAAAAGAGAAAGTTTATCATATTAGATATCAGTACAACCATTTATTTCATTCACATATCGGAATCTCAGTATAATACAACCAACATTCTCTTAATTGTATAATCAAATTCATTGATAAATAGTATAAAACAGAACAGATGGATATTCATATATTTTCTTCACTGTCATGATGACAATACCGGCATCCCTTATATTGGTTTTATCGTCATCTGGATTCCACACAGTATTCAGCACTTGCCCTGTCTCTCGTAGTCGGCTCGCCCTCACTCATGATGACTCTGAATTGACGGTTTCTCTCATTCCCAAAATTTCCTCCCGAGTTGTGTGTTTACTCTTTCGCCGAGGCCCTTCTGTGCCAGCTTGTTTGGTTCATATCTCCGGCTCCCGTATTGGAGTTCGGGGGCGGTTTATTATGGATTCTGTAAAGGTCCAGTGTTTTTATTATTTCTTGTATATTTTTTTTATTTTGGTTTTGATTATGCTTTGTATAGTTCTATTTTTATGTTATATGTCTTGTTACTTGTGCATGATGTTTCCCAAATTTGTGATATGGATTAAGAGCATTGACTGTGTTGAAACTTCAAAAGATAGAAAATATTTTCAGGAAATAAATACATTTTATAAAATATATTAAGCGTCCATTTTCAAACCTATTTAAGAGTTTGGTAAACCATCATACATCACACATATACATGTAAAGAAAATACAATTCACTAAAGATTTAGAAATAAACTAAATAAAGATAACAATTCAATAGCATATACACGCTAAAATATTATTACAACCAGCTGATAATAAAAATCAACATAACCAACAATCTACCATAACCACATATAAATAATTCAATTTCTCACACCACCAATAATACAAACCTACCGGGAAAAAAACAAATTCCTGATTAGGGCCAGGGACCTCGGCTGCGGAGCCATTTGTTGATCTTCCGTCATACCTTTGTGAGTCAAGACAGTCGTTTCCTTCTTCGTTCTGCTAATCTCTCCCGTGTTGTGTCAGACTCACGCGAGGTGGGTAGTGAGCGGGTGTTTTCTCCCCCTTTCCACTCAGGTATGCTTGGGTCTTTTCTGTCGGGTTGATTTTTGTGTTTGTTTGTTTTTCTCGGGAAATTATGATGTATTCGGCCCAAAGTGAGAAAGTTGTTTTTGTCTTTCATGTTCAGTTTCAGACGAATCTAGCACTCATTTCCTACGCAAACCAAGCACAGCCACAATATCAGCCCCGATAGCCAGGGAGAGCTTGGTAAATATCGGAAATTTCAGAGTAAAACGAATAATCGAAGTAAAACTTTCAGTAAGTTTGGTATTATCATAGTAAACAAGACGCAGAGATGGGGGGCATACTCCCCGCCTGGTCTGCAAATTATTCACCTTGTATTGTCCAGTAAGACAGAGCCCAGGTAAATATGTGGATCTCGCACTGATGATTTCTTACCTTGACCAATAGGTCTGCAACAGCCAGCCTGCTAGTTGTCAAAATCCTTGTCATCACTCATGACAGGAATTGCTACCACTATCAGCCACTCTTTTTCAATATCGCCATGACATTTTACAGGTCAAAGGCAAAACAGCACCTTATACACAGCCCAGCCATGATGGAACTGATTCGAAATTCAACTGGCTTCCCTTGGGTCCATTTTCTATTGTCACATTATTATCTGTCACAAATCATATTACCTCTAATAGAATGGTAGCTAGTGTCTGTCGTCATGTCATGGCTAAGTGCAATACCGTTTGGCTCACTTGATTTCCCTCGCTTACGTCATCTGCTACAGTTCCGTCTGATTGTTTTATCACTTCCTCACTTTCACATCATTTTTTCTCACCGCTGGAAGAGTACATGTCATGGAGTGCATGGAATTTTTGAGTTATACGTACTCTTTACTATCCCTATCATTAGTTTGCGAAGGATCTACTGTACAAGATAAGTATACATTGTTTTCCCATGTGTTTTATTGTCTGAATTACTCAAGAATTATTCAGGCTATACATGCTAAGTAAATGTTTTGTAAGCGAGTAAATAACCAAAAATAAATTATTTCTTGTCTTGTCTTGTCTTTCCCCTTTGATATCTCATAGTGTTGAATATTGTTAATTCACAGAGGAATTTATTATTATGAGAGGGTATTTTGTAAACACTATGGTTAACACCTCAATGAGAGCTGTCATCTTAAAGTAATGAAGCATAAGTGAAGATAAAAAGCAAACTTGATCTTTTGGTGTGGCTGCAAGCTTCATTAGACAGTTGTACTTTTTGGGTCATTACTGTCTGAAACTATGGTAATTCCTTTAATTACCCCATTCCAACAGGTGTGGTGATCCTGGATTTAGGATTTTATATATTTCTGATTTATAAACTAATTTGAAATTTATGCTAGTATTAGTTTCCATGATACATGTATATATCAAATACCAGGATGGAAACTTTGAAAGGTTGAAAAGTCAGGAAGGGTGCATTAAAGTTGGGGTGTACAAATATCAGTTACAATAGGCCTTTGTGCAAAATGTCTCGCCTTGTGTAACACTTTCCCACACTATTTCACATTTACCTTATTTAAGTGTGCAACATTATATTTTTACAGTGTACTTTTTTTAAGAATCTATTTCCATTTTGCTTTGTTTTTCTATGGTTGTACCATAATATCCAAAAATCATATGGGGCTTGTCGCACCAGTGAATGATTATATCACTCTCTCTCTCTCTCTCTCTCTCATAACAGACTAATAAGCAGCCACCATGAATCGCCTCTTTGGTCGCGGAAAGGGAAAGGAACCTCCTCCAAATCTCACCGACTGCATTGGCAATGTTGACAGCAGAGCAGAATCCATTGACAAGAAGATCTCGAGGCTAGATGCAGAACTCATCAAATACAAGGATCAGATGAAGAAGGTAAGGAGGCAACTTGTATTTCAGGATAAATTGCCATTAATCTGTTGTGCTTGTTCTTTGCATACCAAAACCAAAATTGCTGTCCTGAAGCTTAAGTATACAGTAGTTATTGTCAGACAGCTCTGACTTGTTTGACAATTCTTAAATGTACATGTGTACTCCACCTTGCTATACTAAGAAAAAAATCTAAATATGTATGAGTACTTTCTTTCATACTTCATGCCTTTATCCACAAAATTTACATTATCTTTACACAACTGGAAATTATAAGAGTGACAGCCAACACCTTAACAGTACAGGATTGGTAATTACACTATAACAAATACCAATATTTACTCAGATGCGTGAAGGACCAGCCAAGAATGCAGTCAAGCAAAAAGCCTTGCGTGTCCTTAAACAGAAGAAAATGTATGAACAACAGTCCTCAAACCTGAGGAACCAGTCTTTCAACATGGAGCAGGCCAATTATGCTACACAGACCCTCAAAGATACTAAAACAACTGTCCAGGCCATGAAGCTCGGTGTAAAGCAGATGAAGAAGGAGTATAAGAATATCAACATTGATGAGATTGAAGACCTCCAGGTAAGTTGCTCTTTTGTAGTTTAGCTGTGGTAGTAGGAGAAGGGATGGTTGAAATATCAAAAGGTCAACTTTGCTGGGTTCAAACCTAAGATCATTGTGATGTTATGACTTCAAACCAGAAAAAAAGTGTGGATTTGTTGTAAACAAATAATTACTGTTAGATGTAACATAATGTGTATACCTAGTTCTATTGATATGATAAGTTGGTGCTTGCTATAGCAACTTGTAGTCAATATTATGGGAAACCAAGATTGTGCATGTGTGTTTGTTAAGCCATCTTCTTTTATTTGATATTGCTGTAAATCTCTGATACCATGAATTGACACTTTTCCTTCAGGATGATATGGCAGATATGTTGGAACAAGCTGATGAAGTACAGGAGGCCTTGGGAAGAAGCTATGGATGCCCAGAAATTGATGAGGACGAATTAGCCGCAGAATTGGATGCTCTAGGTGACGAAGTACTGCTAGATGATGACACCTCTTACCTGGATGATGCTGTCAACATCCCCAGTGCCCCGGACAAGGACCCTGGAGCAGAGACAGTGAAAGACGGCATGCCAGTGGACGAATTTGGTCTTCCACAGATGACGTCGTAGAAGCCGGCCAGAATTGGAACTCTGCCGGAACTCCCCTTTGCTGTTCTTCTCTGTACTCTTTCATGTCCATTCTTACTTGCATCTTAATTTCCACCATCAATACATTATGTGGTTCACAAGGGATGGAATTACTTAACAATAGAAATGAACAATTAAGTAAAATATATAGAGATTATTATTAGGGCTAATACCAGTTTTGAAATCATTATTATTATTGATTAAATATATATAATTAAGGTGTAGTCCCAGTGATCAACCTCTTTTGAGCCACTATTTGCTTACCAGTGAGACATGTCGTTACGTAAAATTCGCTACTTAATCATTATACATTCTTTATAAATGTCCTGTGTGGTGGATACTCCGTTTTATTTTCCAAATATGCAGGAAATGCCTTATATTCTCCCTGTATAACTTCTCTTTCCTTCCTTGTTTGTTTTTTTATGAAACCTTTTCTTATTTCTTATGGAATAGATCCGTTGTGACTTGTTCTTGTGAATTTAGTTATTAGTTTTCATAATTTTCAAATATGATTATCTCCTTCTAGGATATTACAAAGACCTACTATGTAAGGTAGACTTTTTAGGAATAGTTTTGTGTAAATCACAGAACTATAAGTGTTTTTTTATTTTATTGTTTGTTTTTGGCATAGAAATTTATTATAGCAGATTTCATATATCACAAATATTTGATTGAAAACAAAGGCCATTTCTCTTAATCGTATTGTCAATATGTATAGTTATTTTCAGCATACAATAAACAGTTGTGTGTTCCATTGTTCATTATTCAACCTTTAGACCCTCTAATGGATAGAATGTATTGGTTCATGCTATTTTGCTCATAATAGAATTTTAACCCATTGCCAATGGGCATAGCATGTACGTCCATGCAATGCCCACTGTGAGTTTACTTGTTTAATTGTTTTATTCCATAGATGGTTACACTTGTACTAAGTCACCAGTGAGCCAGTTCACCCTTTTCATTGATTTACAAAAATATTTGATATCTTATTTTGCTGTTACTAATGTTTATAATATTATAGTAATTATAATGTTTATAATAAAAATAACACCATCGATATTTATAGCACTAGTAAAAAATATGTTTTTCCCTCCAATTCAAAGGAAGGTGAAATCAGGTAAGGTCACAAGGTCAACTAATTGACTCCTTTGTGGCTAAGCACTAGCAGAACCATCTATATACAGAGAAATTTCGCAAAAAATATAAAAAAAGAGCACAGCAGTTTCCCCATTTTTTATCAATTTTCCCCAGCAGCAATGGGTTAATGCCTATGTAGCAAATACCTCCCCCCAATCCCTTGCCCGTTGTTGTTGTGGGGGGGCTTAGGAGGCGGAGACTGAGACCCAATGATGGGGAACTCCTCAACCTTGGGTCTCAGCCATCGACTCAACTAATTTTGCATTGTCTTTTTTCCACTCATACTTTTCGTTTCAGTCCCTTCACCAATCCCTTCTACTATCCACCTCCTAAGGTGTGAGAGCCGTGCTGAAAGGATGAAAGGCTGACTTTGTGCCAGTCCTGAACGGCCTGAGGGAGCCATTGGCACGGTATTCCCCTGCCTTAACTAGCCCTTACCACTCAAGGGGACCCTGAGGGGTGGACTGTTTTTTTCTCCCCAACATACTCCAGGCTTATCATGGCCAATAATGAAGACGTAACCCCACTCTTAGGGGCAATGAGGCTTGCCCCTTTATCAAATAGCCCCAATCCCGGCTCTCCTTTAACCACGGTCAGATTGTGGAGAGGACTTACTCGCCTGTCTCACAGACTATGATGCAACACATGTACAATGCTACTCCATTCCTCCCAGAGGAAATCGTAAGGAATCCATTAACATTGCCAAAATTACTTTCCGTAGACATGACCTTCCCTTTAATGTTTACATAGGTGGGGAATCCCTACCTGTCTGACCATACCAACCTCCTCCTCGTCAGTGCCAAAATTGTTGGCGTTTGGGACACCCAGCCAAACACTGTCATTCCACAGCCAGATGCCCACTATGTGCCCAACCTGGCCATACTCAATCAAACTGCTCTGCACAATCACGCACATGTGCAAACTGTGGCTGCCCCCATAATGTATTTTATAGAGGCTGCCCCACCTACAAATTTGAGTCTGAGGTAGCAACTCTTAGATTCAGACTTGGACTCACTCTACGTGAAGCCAGACAGGAGGCACGTCGACGAGGTTTTTCTCTTACCCCCTACTCCAGTAATGTCGCTCACTCTGCCACTCCCCCTACCCCCTAGCTCCTACACCCTCTCCTAAACCTACCCCCCCCTCCACCTAACTTCCCCTCTTCTACCTCCTACCTTCCCCAGTCAAATTCTTTTGCCATCCTAAATCCAGACACTTCAATCTCTACTACAGCCCCATCACCTTCCCCTCTCCCTCCTCGCACTACCCGCAGCAGACAGAATAAACGTTCCACCCCCTCTTCCCCTACCCCACAATCACCTCCACCTTCCTTTGCCCCTATTCTTCAAACACCAGACTTCTCTCCCCCCCCCCTCACAAGAAAATCTTTATCTCACAAAACTCCCCAACCAACTCCACTACAGAAACTCTTGAAGATATCCAGAACTACATAATCGAGTCCCAAACTAATACTCATCCACCTTCAAATTCTACAACTCCCGCTCCCTCCACACTCACAGTGACTGCCGATATCCATCCTCTTCCTACTCATATTCTCCCTACACCCAATCCTCCTACCCCATCCCAACAAAACCCATTCCCCCTGACTCCAGCCCCACCTATATTAACCCTCCCACCATCCCCTCTATCCCTTCCACTCCCTCCTGAATACACACGTGAATCCCTCATGTCACAAGTACCCTCTTCCCCAGACCCTCTACCTCCCGACACCCCTCCAGATACAACACCACCTCCCCAACCTCATTCTTTATCCCACCCTCTAGCACCTTCCCCTTCAAATTCTCCAAGACGCACTGCAATTTTTGCCAGTAAATCAACGAAAGTATAATTATCCTTCATTGGAACATTCGCGGTTTCCGAATGTTCCTCTTTCAGTCCCACATATTCTATTGTCATGCCCACGTCCTCCCTACACAGACATCCCAACTTATCAGACATCCTTACAGAATCTCACACTTTCTGCTTTGACAACCTGTTTTCCTTCCTCAAACGCATATATATCCTTCACTTGATCTAACCCCTTTACATTACCTTATCCGACCCTAACCCATTCACTCACCAATTCCTTTAACCCAGCTTTAACAACTAATCACTAACCCAACCATCCTTCACTAACATTAACTATAGTGCTATATGACCTTAGATGTCTAGCACATTTATTTTGCTTTTAACCATTAACCATTAACCTTCATCAAATAGCCCCAATCCCGGCTCTCCTTTGACCACGGCTCCGAACACTGCAACAACTACCCCATCATCAATGCATACTAGTACAGTATCAACCCTAATCAACAACCAACCCCCAGGAGACATTACTACTCTCCCAACATGCTCAACTTCAACACCTTTACTCCCACAACCTTCTTCATCAACCACCCCATCTCCCCTTATTACTACCTTACAACCTTATTGCCCACCTCCCCATATTACTACCCCCCTCAACGCTACTCCCTCCTCCACACGTCCCCGCACTTCTACTACCCCCACCTCTACAATAATCCTAAATACTCTATTTAGCCCAGCTAAATGGGACCGATTTTTCGTAATCCCTCCCACAGCTTCCTACTCTAAAAACACCCTCCTCTTCCAGCAATGCCTCCAAAAACAAGTAGGCAAAGTCTCTTTCCGTAGCCGACCCGACCACTCCGTCTCGTCACAGTAACATCTGAAAACCAAGCTATAGCATTAACAAAACTAACTGATCTATATGGTAATCCCATCCCTACAGAACCTCATCCAACCCTCAATACTTGCACCGGAACTGTCTCTATCTCCCCAACAGATTGCCCAATATATGACAAAGAATGGTCAGATTGTGGAGAAGACTTACTCGCCTGTCTCACGGACTATGATGTAACATATGTACAATGCTACTCCATTCCTCCCAGAGGAAATCGTAAGGAATCCATTAACATTGCCAAAATTACTTTCCGTAGACATGACCTTCCCTTTAATGTTTACATAGGTGGGGAATCCCTGTCCGACCATACCAACCTCCTCGTCAGTGCCAAAATTGTTATCGTTTGGGACACCCAGCCAAACACTACCATTCCACAGCCAAATGTCCGCTATGTGCCCAACTTGGCCATACTCGACCAAACTGCTCTGCACAATCACGCACGTGTGCAAACTGTGGCGGCCCCCATAATGTATTTTATGGAGGCTGCCCCACCTACAAATTTGAGTCTGAGGTAGCAACTCTCAGATTCAGACTTGGACTCACTCTACGTGAAGCCAGACAGGAGGCACGTCGACGAGGTTTTTCTCTTACCCCCTACTCCAGTAATGTCGCTCACTCTGCCAATCCCCCTACCTCCCAAGCTCCTACACCCTCTCCTAAACCTACCCCCCCTCCATCTAACTTCCCCTCTTCTACCTCCTACCTTCCCCACTCAAATTATTTTGCCATCCTAAATCCAGACACTTCAATCTCTACTACAGACACCAGTCTTCTCTTCCCCCCCTCACAAAAAATCCTTTATCTCCCAAACTGACACTCATCCACCTTCAAATTCTACAACTCCCGCTCCCTTCACACTCAAAGCCCCCCCAATCCCTTTCCCGTTGTTGTCGTGGTGGGGCTTAGGAGGCGGAGACTGGGACCCAATGCTGGGGAACTCCCCAACCTTGGGACTCAACCCTGGACTCAACAAATTTTGCATGGTCTTTTTTTCCCCCTCCTACTTTTTCGTTTCTGTCCCTTCACCAAGCCCTTCTACTATCCACTTCCTAAGATGTGAAAGCCGTGCTGAAAGGATGAAAAGCTGACTTTGTGCCAGTCTTGAACGGCCTGAGGGAGCCATGGGCACGGTATTCCCCTGCTTTAACCTAGCCCTTACCCCTCAAGGGACCCTGAGGGGTGGACCGTTTCTCTCCCCAACATACTCCAGGCTTACCATGGCCAACAATGAAGATTTTATACCATTATTAGATAGCACATTTATTTTGCTTTTAACCATTAACCATACCATTATTAGAGGCAACGAGGCTTGCCTCTTCATCAAATAGCTCCACCAATTCAAACTCGTCCGATTCCCTGACCCCAGGCTCTCATTTGACCACGGCTTTGAACACTACAACTAATACCCCCTCCTCAATGCCTACTAGTACAGTATCCACCCTAATCAACACCCCAGGAGACATTTCTACTCTCCCAACATGCTCAACTTCAACAACCATACCCACACAACCTTCTTCATCAACTACCCCATCCTCCTTACAACCTTATTGTCCACCTCCCCATAACACTACCTCCCTCAACACTACTCCTTCTTCCAAACGCCCACGTCCTTCTACTACCCCCATCTCTACAAAATTCTTAAATACTCTATTTAGCCCAGCCAAATGGGACCGATTTTCGTGATCCCTCCCACAGCTTCTCACACTTTCTGCTTTGACAACCTGTTTTTATACCTCAAATGCATATATATCCTTCACTTGATCTAACCCCTTTACATTACCTTACCCAACCTTAACTCATTTACTCGTCAATTCTTTTGCCCAGCTTTGACAACTAATCACTAACTCAACCACACTTCACTACCATTTACTATAGTGCTACATGCCCTTAGATGTCTAGCACATTTATTTTGCTTTTAACCATTAACCATTAACCACACTCAAAGTGACTGCCGATATCCATCCTCCTCCTACTCATATTCCCCTAATACCCTATCCTCCTACCCCATCCCAACAAAACCCATCCCCCCCGACTCCAGCCCCGCCTACATTAACCCTCCCACCATCCCCTCTATCCCTTCCACTCCCTCCTGGATACACACGTGAATCCCTTATATCACAAGTATTCCCTTCCCCAGACCTTGGTAATTAGGCAAATTGGATGTTGTCTTCCTCTTCCAGATCCTACTATTTTTTTTTGCGAGCAACGTTAAGGTACAGTATAGTCCGTGATGCCCTAAACATTTGTTTAATATTATTGTACAGTTAGAACATCATCATAATTTTTTTGAAACCAGACTAGATGCATCTACTCACAGCAAATGTACAAATGATGTAATTAATGCAGGAGGTTAGGTGGCTGAAGGGGGCCCAGTGACCAGTGCTGGGTCTGGCAAATAATAGAGGGAAGAACAGCAAAACAGAAATATACCAAAAGCCTCTTTTCTTTACTGTCCCAAATAAACAAGAAAGCAAAATGCCTTTAGACATATATCTATGTTTTATTTACAATTTGTTCATCATGAGATCTTTGGCCAATTAGTGGAATCCGTGCTTCAGATTCCACAAACAATTAACTCGTTCAGAAGAAATAACATCTCAGAAAAAGAACCTGTCATTACAAGCACTTTAATTTCATCAAAATGTATGGAGTCAATGGAAAGGGTGTCAGGCTTGAGGTGAGATTACATTATATCTAAGAAAGTCATTTTCGGGCTCGAGCTTCACAAAAAGCAGTTTGAGTGTCTTCACAAATATTTACAAATGAACACTAGTTTTCCATGTATCTTATTTAATTTGTATACATAGTAATATTTTTGATTAACTGAAATGGTGACTCAGGATAATCTATAGATTGTACTTACTTTCTTGCCATTGGAAAAGTGCCAGCCAGAGCAGGAAAAGAAATAATAAAATTGAATAATGAAGAAAGTCAAGAAAAGAAAGT
>NC_061826.1:40584656-40587156 GCF_019202785.1 Penaeus chinensis | reverse complement strand
CGCACCGGACTAGCCAGCGAGAAGGCATGCAAAGCAATTAAAACTATTTAGGCATCGCGCGCGCACGCGCGTTTGTGTGTGTGTGTGTGTGTGTGCATATAAATATATTATATATGTGTGTGTGTGTATGTGCATATATATAGATACATACATACATACATGCATACATACGTACATACACACATACATACATATATATGTATAAATATGTATATATATATACTTTATGTTGGTGTATTTATATAAATACACGCGTGTGTGTGTGTGTGTGTGCATATATATATATATATATATATATATATATATATATATATATATATATACATATACATAAATATATATATATATATATATATATATATATATATATATACATATACACAGTATT
This sequence comes from Penaeus chinensis, assembly GCF_019202785.1. NCBI lineage: Eukaryota > Metazoa > Arthropoda > Malacostraca > Decapoda > Penaeidae > Penaeus > Penaeus chinensis. The sequence goes on along the minus strand of NC_061826.1, from coordinate 40,586,768 downwards.
CATAATTTTCTTTTATGAGAAAATAAGCCAAATAATTTTGCTCAGATAATAAGTTAAGTTAAGTAAGTTTATTTACCACCCTGGCTATCTGCTCAGGCGTGGGCAATCATGATTACAGTTTTATATACATCTAACACAGTACAGTAGTCTGTGACTACTGTAATTGTACAAGGTAGTATAGAAACATGTCATACATCATACCAAAATAATACGTTGATACGATCTTGCCGTGTTTACATAACACTGTGTTTTTTGTTTACGGCAGTTTTACATAGTAAATTTAGGATATAATACGAGTATATCTTCCAATGTATCAGATGAAATGAAATATTCACATAGTTCTTTATACCTCATGTTAGGTGGTCTGAAAGGCTGTATCACATGACATTCCGAGATATAATGCTCAAGCGTTCGCTTGTTTTCTTCGTTACACAGTCTACATTTAGTTCATCTGCACTTCTTGCACCGTGCAGTTGCCAATACATTCTGTAACCTAAACGTATTCTGGCAATAACCACGTCACATTGTCTGGTTTGACTTCGGTGCCACCCATAGGAGGGCTTGCTATCTCTATACTGATCGTAGTGCCTTATGGTACAGCTTTCAGGCCTTTGAGTGTTTGTCAGATCTACTAGTTCTTCCTTATGAGAACTTTTCAATATATGTGCAACCCTAGCAAGAGGCATCCCAAGATCTATGTTCACAGTATCTTTGCTACAGGCTTCCTTTGCCAATTTGTCGACGTGGTCGTGCTTGCTTATGTCAACATGAGATGGTATCCATACAAATTGAATGTTAAAATTACGCTCAATTGCACAAGTTACGTTACGCTTAATGCAACTCACAATTTCCTCATCGCCACCTGCTTTGAAAGAATTTAGTGTCCGAAGAGCACTCTGAGAGTCACAGAAAACTACTCCAGAGCCCCGAGACATTACGAATTCCGTTGCAAGGAGTATACCTGCCAGCTCCGTTTGTGTAGTGCTGGCCCAATTTTGCACTCTCATATTAACTTGATGTTTTAGTAGGCCATTTTTGTATACAGTACAAGCACAACCAGGTTTGTATCCAGACTGTACGGATCCGTCAACGTAACACTCGTATACATCATCGCCCATAGACTCTGTGTGTTCCTTCACCGTTGCTAATGCAATTTGTTGTAACACGCAGTTATGTACACTGTTTTTTTGTGGTAGACACGTAAGGTGCACGATCAATTTTGAATTTTTCCATGGGGGAATGGATCGACCCTGTGGTATTTTACTAATTGGGACATTGAGCTTTGTAATGTTCATGGAGATTTTGTGTATTAGAGGGCGCGCGTGTGTGTGATTAGTCACGTCTGCTTGCGTGATTTTATGCTGCATTTGTTTTTGGAAGTCTGAAAGATACAAGGGTTCCCTCAGAGCTTTGACCCCAAATATAGTGGAAATACATATTATTCTATCAGAGATGTATGGTAGGTTAAGTTCCGACCTCATGTTTACTATCCTTGCTGTTCTCGGGGCGCCGAGGATAATCCTTATGGCTTCATTTTGCACTACCTCCAAGGTATTTATTTCTGATTCCGTACATTGCAACAAGTGCAGTGCATGGTAGTCTACAACTGATCTTATAAAAGCCAAGTAAAACAGTCTAGCGAGCTTAACATTGATGCCATGTTCTCTTCCAACAAGAACTTTCAACGGTTTCAGTCTCTCCCAGAGTCTCTTTTTCAGGGAAGGGATCAGGTCTGCATCATTTATGTTCACCCCGAGATATTTATATCTATGACACATGTCAAGCTCTTGGTCACCTATGCGAAAAGTGGGTAGGGGTATGATACATGGATTGAGAGCCATTGTTTTCTCAGTGGATATGACTAATCCACACTCATGAGCCCTAGTTGTGAGTTTGTCGAGAATTATTTGCATCCTCTCTTGTGATGATGTTTTGACACATATGTCATCAGCATAGCATATAATGGATTCACCATCCCCAAGTGGAATATCTGCCACCAGCTTGTGCATGAGGACATTGAACAACATAGGGCTGAGAACTCCTCCCTGTGGCGTCCCAAGTTCAAAAGATTGTGTGGTGGAACTTCTCACTCCCCTGAACAAGACACTTGCA